>NC_044985.1:122753134-122883018 GCF_008728515.1 Papio anubis
GTGTGTGTGTGTGTATGTGGGGGTGGGGTGTGTTTGTGGGTGTGGTATGTGTGGAAGCTGCATGAAAGGCACATGGGACATCTCTATGTTGTTTTTGCAACTTCCTGTGAATCTGTAATTGTGTCAAAAGCACAAATTTTAAAGCAAAAATCCACCGTAGAGAGCTCCCCCCAGCGGCTGACCCATTTCTCTGCGTCCTCCTCCCTGAAACACAGCCCTCTGCTGCCCCAAACCCCACAGCTCCCTCAGGCCTGGATAGGGCCAGTGTGCACATCTTGTCCCCAGGCAGCCTGCTCTGAGGGGCTCACCCACAGCCAGACAGCATTCACGGCCATGCCGAGCACTGGCCAGGGAGAGGCCTAGGGGCGGTGAGTGTGAGAGAGAGTGCACTGGGGGGCAGGAAAGGGCCCTCGGGGGTGGGAAAGGGTGCTCTGGGCTTGGCCTGGCCCTGGGGGCAGGGGTTGCAGAAGCTTGGGCTGGCCCCGTAGCAGTCACCTGTCCCGTGTCTTTTGGGAGGAACGTTGAGTAGAACAGAGCCAGCTCTCTCAGGGCCTGCCCCGTGTCCCGTCCCACCCAGCCTTGGGACGGACGGTCTCAGGACAATCCTGCAGGATGCCGAGCGAGGCGGCCTTATCTCACCGTCTCCCTTCCTTATCTTCCAGGCTGTCCGTCGCGTCGGCAGCGCAAGTGGAATTGGGATGCATTCGAGTCTGTAACTTCTGAAACCTGAACAACCTCAGGAGGCCCTCACCTCTGCCCTCCACCAGCGTCGAGAGAGGGGTCAGCAGTGACATCGGACAGAAGACCCGGGCTCCGGTCCTCCCCCAGGACGGTCCCCACATAGGAAGGGCACTCCCAGCCCTCTTGCTGGTGACGTTGTCATGGTCATCTTGTCTCTGTTTGGATTTTTCTTCTGGGTCTTATGTTTTGGGGGAGGCTTATTCTTTCTGAAAATGTCTAGATTCAGGAACACGTTGACGAGGATTTGGATTTTGAATTTGTATTTCCCTCTAAGTGCCTTTTTTAATGTCTATTTTTTTAATAAAACAGAAATGCATTCTTGTACAATTCTGTTGAAACTGGACCAAGGCTCTCAGAAGAGGACCCCCGAGTTCATTCCCCTCCCCCGAGCCTCTGCATGATTGTTTCAAGTCAGCCTGGAATTCTTATTTTCATGCCGCTATTCTTTTTCTTTCTCCATGATTTGCTCGGCTAGCCATTTAAAAAAAAATATTCTCTGTTCAGTGTATATGTTGCTTGTTTGTTTTATTTATTGAGATATTTTTACAAGCTAAGTGACTGCAGTGTGGCTGTGTATCCTGCTCCCCACCCAGGAAAAATAAAGACTTCCGCGCAGCCGTGGTCTCCCCATCTCTGTTCTCATCTCCACTTCGCAGCTCCGGGCATGGCCTGAGAGAGCCAGAACAGGTCCCAGGAATCAATATTGCTTCACTTTAAAAGGCACGAGAAAGGATGTGAGACGTTTTATGCGGTGCATAATTGCAGAAATTTCTAGAAACTACCAACTCTAACACGGTTGCCAGTGTGAACAGACCTGGGCCTGGGAGAGCAGAGGGGGCCTCAGCCCTTTCCCTGTGCCTAGTCCTCTGCTGCTCCCCAGCAGCCTCAGCACGAGAGACCATTGCTGTCACACCCATGCCCCACTCTTGATACAGCAGTGTGCCCATCCTGTGCACCGTCCCTGCTGTCCAAAGTCAGGGCCAGCCTTCCCTGCTGCTCACCCTGGGTGGTATTCCCTGCTCTCCCAAGCATGGCATTCATTTGTGCCATCACCTGCCTGCCTGTCTGAACGAGTCACTGTCTGCTCCACGTGCATCCGTGCCATGTTGACTGTGAGCTCACCAGGCAGCTGGCTAAGGATGGAGCACCCGGATGTGCAGGTTAGGTTGGAATCCTGCCCAGAAATCCCACAAGGACCATGATCTGCCACCAAGGAGAGTCAGCCCAGGTCTGGTGCAGGTGGGCACCTCTGCATGAGGGCAAGGGCTCCATGCCCTGCCCGCTGCCTCCTTACCGTGTCAGCACCCATGAGCACTGTGGGGGTGGGTGGTGCTTGTGGACCCCAGGGTGGAGGCTTCCAGCTCTGGGGACTGTGAGTCACCAGGTCACTACCCTGAGACACCAAAGGCATGTCTCCTGGGGGACACCTGGTACCGGGGTCTGCTGGGTGGAGCTGCTCACCAAGCAGTGGGCACACAGAGCCCACCCAGCTCCCAGACAGGGGTTCTGGAAGTAGGGATCTCTGGAAAGATGGCGGTGGCCTGTAAGCCTCATTTCCCACTCTCACCCTGCCCCCAGGTCCACCATGGCAAGGACACGAGCTCTGGAAACACCAGCATGACCTCAGCTTCCATCTGGCTCCTGGTGGTGACCTTGGTACAGCACTGGCTTCCACAAATGCACACACTGCACATGCACACACCACACACATGCATGTACACATACCACACACCGCACATGCACACAAACCACACACACATACATGTACACACACACCACACACACACATGCACACACTGCACACACACACAGCACACATATGCATGTACACACACACCACACACATAAATGCACACACTGCACATGCACACACCACACACGCACATGTACACACACCACACACATGCATGTACACACACGTGCACACACTGCACATGCACACAAACCACACACACGCACACACTGCGCATGCACACACCACACACACATGCATGCACATACACCACACACACAAACATGCCCACACTGCACATGAACACACCACACACGCACATGCGTGTACACACATGCACACACACCGCAATGCACACACACCACACACACACATGCCCAAGCTCACACTGCACATGCACACACCACACACATACATGCATGTACACACACACACTGCACATGCACACACACCACACACACATGCACACACTGCACATGCACATCACACACACACATGCATGTACGCACACACCACACACACATGCATGTACGCACACACCACACACACATGCATGTACACACATACCACACACACAGGCACACACAATGCATGTGCACACACTTGGCACACTTCAAACAGACGCACACATACCCATGCCACATGAATGTATGCACATACGACCAGCACACACATGCACACGTGTGCACACATGAGACTCTGGGGAGAGAGAATAGGGCAGCAGTGGTCCCAGCAGCAGGAGGCCCCGCCCTCCTCCGTACTGTCTGGCAAGCTCTGCAGAGGCCCATAGGGGCCACGAAGATTGCGGAGGCCACGATGCCCTCCTTCCTGAAGTGATTCAAATAGAAATAATCCCAAATCACACAATGCAAAGCTGATGGACGGCGGGGCCAGAAGGAGCCTCTTTCTTGGTTTCCAAGTTAAAAACTTCATTCTTCCTCTGCCCAGTGCCCTGAGCCTGGTTTCCTGCTGAGCAACAGCCCCTTGTCACCTTTGTGGGGGACCCAGCCCTGTGAGTGTCCACACCCAAGCCCAAGGCAGAGGAGGCGAGGAATGAGAGTGCCCCGTGCAAATGAGGGGGCAACCTGACCCCACGTGGGAGGTCAGGGATGGAGTTCAGTGGGGGCCTCAGAGCAGTGACCCAGCCAAGGGGGTCATCCCAGGGCCTCCCTGTGGCGGCTGCATCTCTGGGCATCACTGGCGGCTGCTTGTTCCCGGCCCACCTGCCCCACACTCTGGTCAGCATATCAGGGTCTCCTTCTCCCCCAGCCCTGGCCTCTCCTGGGGTCTCTCCTGGGGCTTTGTCTCCAACTCTGGGTGCCCTAGGAGCCGGTCACCAACACCGTAGGCTGCGTGGAAATACGTGGCCGTGAATACAGGCTCACTTCCTGTTTTCACCCCTGCACACACACTCCTGGAAGAGGTGCAGAAAGATGCTGGCTTCCGGAACACGCACGTGTGTGTCTATGGCTCCATACGCACGCTGGCATGCACGTATTTGCATGTGTGCGATGCATGTCTGTGGACGCAGGTACATGCTGTCCTGTAACCTGCTGCTGGCTCCTCCTCCCCAGGTGTGTCATGGGGCCACTTCCCTGTGCTGGCTCCTGCTCCAGGGTCTCACAACTGCTCTGGCGTCAACCAGAGCCCCCTGCAGTCATGGCCTTGAGAACAGACCTGTGAGAGCTGGTGTGCATGTATTTTCAGGGTCAGATGACTGAGTCCGCAGAACAGGAGAGCGTTCAGAGCCCCAGGGGCTCTCTAAAGGAAAACATACCCCAAATCCCCCTCACTTCCACCTGTGTTCGAGGGCAGCCCGACGGAGGCCCCAGCTGTCAGGCGACCAGGTCAACCTGAAGGGCCTGGGTGCAGACTTGTGGGGTGAGGGAACCTGGAGGGGGCAGCAGCGCTGCTGGGACCTCTGCACCCAGCCAGGCCCTGGCATCGCAGACCATCCTTGAGGGAGGGCCACTGGCCAGGCAGGTGGGGGCCTTGAGTCTGAATTTCCCCGCAGGGCGAGACACGCTGGGGGCGGGGGTTCCTCTGCAGGTCCACAGGCTCAGATCTGAAACACAGCCTTGGGCCTGTGCAGTGGCCAAGACCAACACGTCTCAATGGAAAAGTCTCACTCTTTGCTTTTGAAAGCAACTGCAGACAGAGGTGGGCCTCCAGGTTGTAGCTGATGGAACACAGGTCCAGTGGGAGCCGGGAGTCATGGGGCAGCCAAGAGGCAACGGGAACTCAGCCCGAGGTCAGTCATCTCCCTGTGGCCCCAGTGCCGTCTGCAGGATGCTGTGTGGCTCTGAGTGACATAGTTTGAGGGATTGCTGGCAGCCCTGAGCACCCCAGAAGAGGAGGTGGGGGCCCTCACAGGAGACCTCTGGGTAAGGCTGAGTGGGAACGGACTGTCTGGAAGAGTGTGGCCCGGGCAGGCAGGGGGGGTCCTGGGGAGGGGCAGTGTACTCCACGTGACTACAGAGGCCAGGTGCAGCCTTGCGTTATCCTGTGCCTGCAGGGCCATGAAAATGGCGGTCAGTCATAGAAACGATGCCGTCGGAGGCTCTTCAGACACCTCACTGTGTGTGGCATGGGTATGCCTGCAGGCCGCCACATATAGGGGCCAACCTGTAAAGGGGCAATCTGCCCCACAGATGCCTTCAACCCACAGACTAAGATGCCATGTCGTCTGGGGCCGGGGCCATCTGTACCGTCCCTGCGTCCTGCTTCTCTGTGGGCGGCATCACCCACAGTCTGTCTCCCACTTAAGCCCTTTGGCTTGGGGCGAGACAAGTCTAACCCTCCATCCACGGAGCACCGCCTCACTGCCCACACAGGATGGGAGCCGCCTGAGTGGCAACGGCCAGGGCAAGCGAAGGCCCAGAGAGCACGGTGATGGCAGCCCTCATGGGATTGAATGTGGGCACCTCATAACTGAAAGATAGTGCAAAGGTCTGTTCTGACTCCCAGCCCGCAGGAAGACTCAAAGTGTCCTCTCCCTAAAGGAAGCTGACAGCTGCCTGGGAGGGTCAGGGCTCTTTAGAAACAGCCAGGCCCTTTGCCTGCTCATGGCCACACTGGTTTACACCCCAGTGGACTTGACTTTCCCCCTCCAAGCCCCAGTCTCCCTGAGATGAAGACCCCAATATCTACTCCTGGGACTGCTCGCTGCCACCTGCCAGTTCTGTCCTCCTGAATGAAGACTCTCATCCTGACCCGGGCTGGGCTTAGGGCTGCCTTTTTCCTACCACCCCATCCAAGGCTGAGAGGACTCGCCCATCCTCCACATGCTTCCAGCAGCTCTCATCACTCGCTGACTCAGTGATTCAGGAAACAGACCCGACTGCTGAAAGAAAGTGGGGAGGGCATGAGTGGGAGCCGGAGGAGGGGAGAGGGATGGGAGCGATGCAGGGGTGCGTTGGCCAGGAAGGATGACCAGGTTATGCCCAGGTTCCGGGGGTCTCGGGATGAAGCGTGGGAGGGAGCTGGGAGGGCAAGAAGCTGTCCGGCAGCTCTGCATCGCAGGATGTGTGTTTAGGTGTTTGTGTGTTTACACATGCCTGATTATCAGTGCTCCCCCCTGAAATCTTCCAGAAGATACGTTTACATCTGCACCCTTGGAACCTGTGCATGGACCCTACTTGGAAACAGCCTTTGCAGATGTAATTAAGTGAAGGATCTGGAGATGAGACCATATGGATTTGGGGTGGCTCCTAAATCCAAGGCCAGCCTTACAACAGAAGGGCAGTGGGAGATTTCAGAGAACGCCGGGAGATGATAGAGCCAGAGATGGGAGTGATGTGTCCACAAGTAAGGAACGCTGGAGAGCAGCCTGGAGCCGGTGCTCCCTCAGAGCCTCCAGAAGGAACCAGCCCCACCCACACCTCGATTCAAATTTCTGACCCCAGAACTCTGGGAGAATCCACTTCTGAAGCCATCAGTTTGTGGTTGCTTGGTGCAGCAGCCACAGGGAATGACTACAGCCCCTGAAAGTGACATCAAAGAAGGAATGACCTGTGAATGCACAGGAGAGAGGGACGGGGGCAGCCTGCAGACAGGAGACCTTGGCAGGCTCATGGAAGATGAGTGGGAAAGGGTGGGCAGCTCCTCAGCTGAACCTCGAAAGTGGAAATGCAGCAGGGAGGCCTGAGTCTGGCAAGCTGGACCAGCAGGCTGGTCCCAGAAGGACTGGGGACTGGCAGGTGACAAAACCTCTAATTCTGAGGTACAGCATGGGGCTAAAGCCGCAGGATTGGCTGATGGTCTGCAAGAGGCATGGGGAGACCCTCTTCCCAGCTCAGAGTTGATGACCACTCTCCCCCACTCCTGCCAGCTGGAGGAGTCCAGGAAGGGTCTGAACCCCAGCACAGCCATGTGGAGCAGGTGGGAATGGAGGATTTGGGGTAATTCTAGGAGGCTCCCCACTTCTCCCCTGCTCAGCACCAGCCGCTGGAAGCCCAGCCTTGCCTCTCCAGGCCAGAGGCAGGAGAACCCCTCTCAGCTTCCATTATAAATGGACACCCGGGACAGACAGGCCAGAACAAACACACAGAAGAAAGAGCACAGGGGAAGGGGGAGAACCACGTCAGAGGTGCTGCCAGAGAGAAGCTCCCGTATCTCCGAGATACAGCGACCGGCGAAAAAGAAAACTGAGAATTCCAGAGATCTCCTGTGAATTAGGAAAACCATTTTTTTGAATGGAAACTTTAGTAGCAGTTTTGGAAGATGAAATGAGGGAAATCACATGCAGCAGAGCAAAATGACAAAGAGAAGAAGAGAAAAAAAAAACAAAAACCAAGATTTGAGCAGAGCACGAATCCAGGAAGTCCAATGAGAAGTCCCAGAAAGACAGAATAGAGAGGGGCAGGACTCAGAGCTTAGAGGCGTTTCCAGGTTGAAAGGGCCATGGGAATGTCCTACACTGAGAAGGAAAGAAGAAGTAGGGAGGGAAAGAAGGAGGAGGGAGGGAAAGAAGGAGGAGGGAGGGAAAGAAGGAGGAGGGAGGGAAAGAAGCGCGGCCCGCAGCGGCACACAGTGCTGACGTCAAAGCACCAGTGCTAGGATGATCGAGGGAGCTAGTAGTTATCGTGCCCAGGTTCTGAGCAATTTGGAAAAATAAAACAACAGAGAGGCGGGAGAGGGCTAAGTGTCACCTTTACAATCAGTGGAGGCTCAGCCAAGGTCAAGACCATCTGTGGGAACCCAGTGGGCCTGGCCTGGGGTGCCCAAGCCCACTGCCTTGACCACCCACCCAGGCTCTGGAACTAGAAGGAAGGTGGGCTGGGCTGCAGGAACCCCGTGAGTCTTTCTGAATCTCCAGGGACATTACTGCTCCACACTGGAACAGAGAGAGCCATGGGAGACAGGCTATGGGGGACCCCATTGTGGAAACAGGAGTGGGGAGAAGCCAGGCCCCCTGGCCTCAGCAAAGCCTTGTCCATTGGAACCACATTGTACAGCCCCACGGCAGTGCTGGGACAGTGAGGTGACGGCTTCGACCCCCGGCGTGTGGACCCAGGTGCCCTGTCAGCTGTGAGTGCAGAGTAAAGACATCAGCAGCAGCCCCAGACCTCCCCACCAGGACCTTGTAGGACCCCAGGCCCATGCCCAGATTCCGTGGTTTAAGGGAAGTTTGGCCGGAGCTATGTGTGAGGTGCGGCAGAATGTGGGGCGCTCACAGCTGGGGTGGCAGCTGGGGTGGCAGCAGGCGGTGAGCTGCCAGTGGGGAGGCGCGCTCACTGGAGCCCAGGACACTCTGTGGAGGCTCCTGAGGGCTGTGCACGCACGACTGGGAGGGACAGAGCTAGGGAAGAAACTCTGGTCTGCTCTCTTCCCCCACACTGGTCGCCTTCCACAGGCCCCCACTGACCCCCAACCAAAGGGCACAGAGCCCACAGACGCAGCAGGTGGGCACAGAGCAGGGAAAAGGTCAGCTCCCCTACCTGCTGGCCTGGCTCAACAAGCTGCCCCAAAACTAGGGCGAAAACCAGCAGATCTGGGAAGCAAAGGATCCCGCCTAGAGGACAGCAACATCCCGAGCAGGGTTCCAGTGTGGCCTCGGGCAAAGCAGCCCAGTGCTGGGTGTGTCACCAAAGCAATGTCTGCAAGGAAAGCAATGGCACTGAGAGACCCCGGGTGCTTTGTGTGTGTGTGTGTGTGTGTGTGTGTTTGTTTTGTTTTGTTTTTTAGCAAAGTTTGGGGCTGAATGAGTGAAAAGTTCATGAAAAGCCACACACACACCAAAAAAAGAAAAGGGAAAACAGGAAACAAACAATGATTAACTTTAAGAAAAACAAAAGGTTTGAAAAGGAAAGAAGAGGGATTGCAGTGCAGTAGGTGATTCCGTTTTGTGAACTGTGATTGTATCACAGCCATAACGATGGAAACAGGAAAACAGATTCAACTATGAATTAAGACTTAATTTAGAGAGGCGCACGAGGAGCAGAAACAGGCAGGAGGGTGGATGTTGAAGAGCTGAGTCCTCGGCTCCCGGTGAGGAAAGACAGAAGATCACGCCTAGAACTGAAGAATTCATAAAGAACATTCTAAGCATGCTATTATTATTATTATTATTTGAGATAATAATATCTTCTTAATAATAATAATAGCTTGTTAGTATTTTATTATTTGAGAGTATATTATTATTATTTGAGATGGAGTCTCACTTTGTCACCCAGGCTGGAGTGCAATGGCACCATCTGGGCTTACTGTAGCCGCCGCCTCCCGGGTTCAAGAGATTCTCCTACCTCAGCCTCCAAAGTAGCTGGGATTACAGGCACTTGCCACCACGTCTGGCTAATTTTTTGTATCTTTTAGTAGAGTTTAGAGAAACATGGCGGGGTTTCACCATGTTGGCCAGGCAGGTCTTGAACTCCTGATCTCAGGTGATCCGCCCATCTTGGCCTCTCAAAGTGCTGGGATTGCAGGCGTGAGCCACCGCACTCCACAGCCTAAGCATGTCATTTTTAAATATTGAGATAACTACCAGAAGAAATGGATAAAAACACTGAAAGAACCCTCCCAACGCTGGGGCTCTGGGATGTGAAAGGAGGAAGACAAGAGCTCTTTTCCATTGTAAGCTTAATATTTTAGGACAGATAGATAATAGCTAGACAGATGATAGGTAGGTAGGTAGATAGATTCATCTGAGATCAAAAGCTTAAACTTAAAAATTACACCATAGTGAACAGGGAACACTTCTACGCTGCTGGTGGGAATGTAAACTCACACAGCTGCTATGGAGAGCAGTGTGGAGACTCCTTAAAGAACTAAAAGTAGAATTACCATTTGATCCAGCAATCCCACTACCGTATCTACCCAGAGGAAAAGAAGTCATTATACGCAAAAGATACTTACACATGCATGTTTATAGCAGCACAATTCACAATTGCAAAATCGTGGAGTCAACACAAATGCCCATCAATCAACGAGTGGATAAAAAACTCTGGTGTGTGTGTGTGTGTATGATGGAATACTATGCAGCAATAAAAAGGAATGAATCAACAGCATTTGCAGTGACCTGGATGAGACTGGAGACTATTATTCTAAGTGAAGTAACTCAGGAATGGAAAACCAAACACCGTATGTTCTCACTGATATGTGGGGGCTAAGCTGTGGGGACTCAAAGGCATAAGAATGACACAATGGGCCGGGTGCGGTGGCTCAAGCCTGTAATCCCAGCACTTTGGGAGGCCGAGACGGATCACAAGGTCAAGAGATCGAGACCATCCCGGCTAACCCGGTGAAACCCCATGTCTGCTAAAAAATACAAAAAAACTAGCCAGGCAAGGTGGCGGGCGCCTGTAGTCCCAGCTACTCAGGAGGCTGAGGCAGGAGAATGGCATAAACCCGGGAGGCGGAGCTTGCAGTGAGCTGAGATCTGGCCACTGCACTCCAGCCTGGGTGACAGAGCGAAACTCCGTCTCAAAAAAAAAAAAAAAAGAATGACACAATGGACTTTGGGGACTTTGGGGGAAGAGTGGAGGGGGGGGCGAGGGATTAAAAGACCACAAACAGGGTGCAGTGTATACTGCTCAGGTGATAGGTGCACCAAAATCCCACAAATCACTACTAAAGAACTTACTCATGTAACCAGATACCACTAGTACCCCAATAATTTATGGAAAATAATCACACCACAGCAGGAGAGATTTTAATGGTCGTTGTGTGTAATAAAGAGGTCCATGTCTGCACACACATTTCAGGCTTTATCAGTTTTCCCACGGGGCCCTTCTGGGTTCAGTCGCGTCTCCCGGGACAAGCTCCCAGCGCCACGTCCCCTCGGTGCTCAGTCTCAGTTGTGTCCTTGCATCCACCGGTCAGGAGAGACTGACTTCTTAGGCATGCCCAAGAAGATGGGAGGAGCCACAAGGAGTCAGGGGGCAGGAATGTCCGAGTGGGGACGACGCAGTAAGCGGCTGGTCCATTGGTGACCATGTCTATGCCACAGTCACCTTTGCTTTCTCACACATTCATTGGACAGAGAGGACTAAGCCCATGAAAACGCAAGTAACAGGGACTCTCTCCCTTATCCCCAATTCACAGAGAAGCACACAGAGGTCTGGTAAGGCGAGCTGACTTGCCTGGGAGTAAAGGGGCTATGATTACAGCAGGGCCTGCCTGACTTCCAGGGCTCCAGAGCTCGGAGCCTCATGTCACCTTCTCCCCTGTCTGTGGGCACAGGCATGACTTGACGTGAAAAGCCTGGAAAGTAAAATGCATCTGTCTTAAATGCACTGAGAGAGGGTCACATTTAAAATATGTCTTCAATGCATTTTAATCAAGTATTTCTCTTGCAGTGAGAATGATCATACCCCAGTCTGACAGTTTCATATCAAATCTCTTCAAATTGTGTTATCTTAGAGTACCCACATGTGTATGCCTCCCTTGGCCAAATGAAATATTTCCTTAGTGGACACTAAAACTGTGGTCTGAAAAGCTTGTTGAAAATATGGACAGAGGCACGTAACATGTAGGTCACTGGAAGCATTTCCCCAAAGGCACAACCTACATCCCTCTGGGCCTCCAGGACTGAGGAAGCCAGAAGCTCCATTCCAGGAGGACACACATCGTAGAAAAGGCATCAAATAGACATTTACATGGCAGGTCCCACCATTCATCTAGCAACAACTAGGATGGCATTAGGCAGCCCATGCTCCCACAGTGGCCTTGGTCCTTATGAAAGAAACAGGACCTGTTGGATTAACTCCTCCCAAACTGAGCGTGCCCAGCAAGCATTCTTACTGGAGGATTCTCCACCAAGAATTCTGGGGCCAAGGATTGGTATTCCAACAGAGAGACCCACCTTCCCATCTTCTTGTCTCAGCCTGTGGCAGCATGTACCTTCCACCTGCGTTTCAGTGACCCACCATCTGCACCACTCCATCTGCTTCAGTCTCCCCTTTGTTGACATCATCTCCACCTTGGACAGTGGTGCTGGAGAAGCAGAAACACTGTGATTCTCTCCTCCCCAATCTGAACAGGAGCTGGGAGGGCTGGGCCTGCAGTCTTGAGGGGCTCGGAGGAGTCTTGGCTCCGTAAGCTGCCAGCTGCCCAAACTTCATGAGCAATGGGGTGGAAATGCCCAGGGAATGTGCAGAAGGAAGAGTGCCCTGTGCTCTCTGCTCCCCTTCCCCACCTGGGGGTGGTGGAGTCTGCCTTTGCTGGTTCAGTGCCTGGACTTGCACGGCAAGGCCTCAGGGTTGGTGAAGAGACAAAGGTGGAGAAGTCGGGACAGCGTGAGGACTGGAAGTGGCTGGGAGTCACCTGTGGAGGAGAAGGAAGGACGGGACAGGAGCAAAGCGGGAGGCAGAAGGAAGTGCAGGAGTGCTGGGGGCTGGGGTATCTCTGGGTTCAGGGCTGAGAGTGAGGGAAGCAATTTGTGGGGAGTCATAGCAAGCAACGCAGAGAGTGGCCGGGGAGAGAGAAATGTTAGGATTTTTGCGTACGTTCAGAGTACACCTTCCTCCCACGAGCATCTTGGGACTTCAGTAAAGATTTGAACTACTGGGGCTGCTCTGCCTGTGGAGTGGCTATTCTTTATTCCTTTACTTTCTTAATAAACTTGTTTTCACTTAAAAAAAGACTTGAATTATTTTGGCATTAGACAGTGTGATGATTAATTTATGGTCAGCTTGGCTGGGCCACGGTGCTAAGATATTTGGTCAAACATTACTCTGGATGCTCCTGTGAAGGTGTTTCTAGATGACATTAGCATTCGAGTAAAGCAGGTGGCCCTCGTCCAAGGGGGTGGGCCTCACCCAATCAGTCGAAAGCCTGATTAGAACAAAGAGATTGACCTGCCCTGAGCAATAAGGAATTCCGCCCCCAGACTGCCTTAGGCCTGGAACTGCGACATGAGCTCCTTCCCAGGTTTCCAGCCTGCCGGCCCACCCTGCAGAGTTTGAACTTGCCAGTGTGAGCCAGTTCCTTAAAATCACTCTCTTCTGATGTGTACACCTTGAGTGGCTCTGCTCCTCCGGAGAACACGAACCAGCACAGTTACTGTCTTCATGAAGACATAAGTCCTATATTAGAGACCCCTGGAAGGGACAGGCAGGTGCTAAGCTGAAGGCACCCACAAGGGGACACGATTGATGTCTATCCTGGGGCCTGGGAGGCACACGGGGGGCCACAACCTGGGCTGGGACCGAGAGAAGGTGGCTTGGGGATCCATAACCCACACAGAAAACAACCAGATAAGAATAAAAGCAAGCAACAAATGATGTGCAAGAAGAAAGAGATGAAGGCTCGTATAATAAGAAAAATACAAACACCCAATGATAAAAATATCCACCTCCTGAGATGGGTCTCAGCTCCCGCCTGCCCTTGCCTCGGCCTCCGTCTCGATGATGCATGGGGGCTCACAGCACCTTCCTCCAGGACGAGTTGGGGCAAGGCATGAATATGTTCTGCACGGGTCCAACACCCAGGAAGCGCCCAGACACAGGTGCAGTTGCTGCTGGCCATGGAAGGGGTGGCCCGACCACCTCCCCCTCTCCACTTGGCTTCTTCCTCCATAAGCCATGGGATGGGATGGGTGCCCTGCAGAAGCCATCAGGTCTGTAATGGGCTGAAGTGTATCCCCCTGAAATTCACACATTGAAGTCCTGACCACCAGTGCTTTAGGCTTTATCTGAAGGAGGCTTTCTCTGGAGAGAGGGTCTCCACAGAGGTCACTGAATTAAAATGAGGTCATTAGAGAGGACACTGATCCAACAGGGCCAGTGTCCTCATAAAGAGGAGATGTGGGGACAGAGGCAGACACAAGTAGAAGGAAGGGGAGGTGAAGGACACAGGCAGAGCTAGCGCCTGTATGCCCAGGAGAGAGGCCTGGGACAGAGTCCCCCGAACAGCCTGGGAAGGACCCAGCCCCGCCGACACTGTGATCTCGGGCTTCAGCCTCCACCGCCCGGACAGGATCCATTTCTGAGGCCTGAGCCTGCTGCCCTCGGTGCCTCGTTGCGGCAGCTCCAGGACATGGACACAAAACTGTCACGCTCCCTGGCCACGCCTGCTCTGAGAGTCACATGAACAGTATGGAAAACGGTACAGAGATGTGAGAGCAGAGGTGCAAGGCACCGTGGGCCTGTTTGATGTCCCAAGATTGCAAACCCCTAAGGCAGAGTGACGGTTCCTCCCGTCTGTGCCTGGGTCAGACCTCCCTGGCTGGAGGGAGGACGGGAAGGTGCCAGCAAGGAAGACAGTGGTGATGCCACGAGGCCAATGATGGTGATCATTTGATACCAGACAGAAATGTTTCCCATCGTCCCTGCTGGCACTCAGCATAGAGTGAAATCACGCACAGGCACAGAGGAGGGCAGCCCCGGACAGCCACCTCCTCCTGCCACCTGCTTCCCTCCCCACCTGCCTGCAGGAGAAGCGGGCGGCAAGGCCACACACCCTCACTTTGAGCACGTCCTCTGTGGAGACTTGGAGCTGAAGAGACAAGAGGGTCTTTGGCTAATGGCAGATGACACCCTAGAGAGGGGCCGTCTTCCAGGGATGCCGTGTCCAGCCCAGGCCACTGTCTGATTGGTGATGTCCCTCCAAAAAGCATAAGGTGACTGGGCGCGGTGACACACATCTGTAATCCCAGCACTTTGGGAGGCCGAGGAGAGCAGATGGCTTGAGCTCAGGAGTTCGAGGCCAGCCTGGGCAACAGGGCAAAACCCCATTTCTAGACACACACACACACACACACACCAGCCAAGTGTGGTGGTGCATGCCTGTAGTCCCAGCTACCCAGGAGGCTGAGGTGGGAGGATTGCTCAAGTCTAGGAGGTCGAGGCTGCAGTGAGCTGAGGTGGTGCCATTGCACTCCAGCCTGGGTGACAGAGCGAGACCCTGTCTCAAAAATAGGAACAAATATTTTAAGTTGAGCTTCAACTTCAAAATGCTGTCTTGGGGTAGAACGCCGTCACCTCCACCCACCTGCAGACTCCCAACTTCACAAGTCTTCTGAGAAGTTCTCTGCTGTTTGGGAGTTTTCAGGGCTGGGGGGCAGATGAAATTAGCAATTTGACCCCCTCCCGCTGTATCTAACGCAGCTCTGAAGGACCTCCAGCCTTTCTGAGTGACTCCCTGGGCCTGTCAGCTCATCTACATATACTAAGCTCAGGGCTTCAAAATCAAGGCTAACTTTCAGAGAGCAAAAGGTCTGATTGCAGGGCAATGGAAACTCACTGATCCCCGACATGCTGTGCTTAATGCAGTCGGGGGAGAGGACGGAGGGGTCCCTGCTTTAATTTCTAGTCTGCTACCTCCAGGCTCAATACGTCTTCAGGTATTTTTACTCTCAAAAATGTTTCCAGTTGGAATGCAGTAAAGTAGGTCCATCTCCTTGAGCAAAATTGAGATCGAAAGGCATTTAGGAATCATTTTCAAAATCCCAAGATCTGAGGAGGAAGAAGGAGTTGAGACCTTAAAGGTTAAAATCCTGGCCGTTCCAGAAGCATGTGCTGGGCAAAGCATGGCTCTGACATCGCCCCTGCCCTTCCTCGAGCGTGAGCTGCACGTGTGGACGCAATCTGATTCTTCTCTGCCAGCAGCAGCTCCAGGGATGCCCTGGCGCCTTCCAAGTTTGCTGGGAAGGAGGTGAAGTGTCGGCGTCCCCAGCCCTCTCTTTGAACTGGGTGCTGGACGTATCTTGCTTCCTATTTCATGGTCTTGGTCCTGTTCTGTGGTCCTGGTCTTCTACCTAAAGCATTCTATGCTAAAAGCTTTCCAGGCGTAGATCCATAGAAATCAAGGCTCACAACAGTGCCCCCGATGGGCTTGGGCCAAGACACTGTTTCAGAGAGGGTTTTTGGCTGTTGAACCCATCAATACGTAAAAAAGGACAAAAAGGAGAGAAGTAGACATTTAGGAGAAGGGGGTGGGGCTTAGCACGCAGCATCACCCCCACTGTTTCAGCCACCTCCCCTTGAAGGGCTCAGTTCCAAAAGGCAATTTTACTGCAGAGGAAACAACCTGGGAAGAGGGTGTGGACTTGACCTTGGTCACATTGCAAGATAACAGCAGAAACCAGCAAAGATCCAGGGCCTTCCAAAGCCAGGTCCCCGCTCCAAGGGAGGAACCAAGGAGAACCCAGAGCCTGCGTAAGATGGGAGGCCCAGGAAATCACAGCCCTTTGCAAACCCCCAATGCCTGCAACTCAAACACACCTGGCCTCTCCATCGTGCCCAACCTGGGACAAGAGAATCGGCTCATCCCAGAAGGATACTTGGCAGAGCCACGCACCCCTGCCCTGCCTCTGCGACAGCAGCCTCTGCAGGCATGGACAGGAACCAACCAGTTCAGTAGCGCCTCGCTGCCTCTAGGTACCCGGAGTGTTGCACATGGTTGGCAAAGTGTCGCAGTCAGCGGCCTTCCCCTTGCTTCCTGCAATTTTGGCATCGGCAGCCGTCCACATGCTTTGTCCGGGTGTTTGGTCTTTTCCCAGCATCACTGTGGAGCCTACAGAATCCACTGGGACAGGCTGCAGGTGGGACCCACAGAGTGAGAGGCAGGTGGCCTCTGCGTTGCCGCCCAGGGAGAGGTAGATGGGGAACTCTGTGCGGAGCCTGAGCCTGGGTTCCTGTTCTCAGGGCAGCAGGACCAGCCGACCCGTGGAGAGGGGAGCTCTCTTTGCTTCCATCTGGGCCGTGACAGCCAAGGCCAGGAAGGTGTCCACGCCTGGGACCTGAGAGCCTCGGGGTGTTTGGCCCTTGGGGTTCGCATTCCAGGGCTTAGAGCGAGGAGCCGGGGAGCTGAGATCCAAACCCAAGCAGGTGAGGAGGGGCATGGAGGGGAGGCGAGGCGAGCTCTCATGCTGACTCCAAAGCAAAGCCTTCCCTTTGAGCGCAGTGGAAACGTTTGCTGCAGCCCAGGCTGTGGAGCAGTAGGGGCTGAGAGACACGGGGGCGGTTCGGGTTCTGTTTCTGCTGAGTGTTGTCTCTCCTTCGGTTGTCCCACAGCCGAGGTTCACAGCACGTGTCATGCTGTGTTCCTGGAAGAAGCAGAAAGCCACTGTTGGAAACGGAATTTGGGTCTTGGTTTCCTCAGCTGTAAAATAGGGATGAGAAACCTCCATTCTACCTTTCTTGTGGGTTTTTGTGACAATGAGTAAGATCATCTACATGAAAACGTTTTGCACAGGATCTGATTATTGATTTTGAGCCAAATAATCAGACTATGTGCAACAGGCTATGCCATAGATTCTTATGCCTCTACTTCCCAGGCCCTTCAGGGGCGCCCACCTTTGTTGTAGCCCCGTGTGCGAGGGAACGGCCCAGCAAATCTCCGCAGAGCCTCCCGGGGCCTGGGTGTCAGCTGAGACTGGGACCTGTGTAGGACGGGGCCCTCCACGTAGAAGAAAGTCTGAAGGAGGAAGGGAAATGGCACCACGCTGCTTCGAGGTAGGCAGAAGACGCTTTGCAGAGCTGAACGTGCCGTGAATAAAATAACCAGCGAATTCCAGTCCATGAGCAAAATCCTCTACACAAACCTTATTTGCGCGACGCACATAAGGCACCATCTGCCTGTCCTCACCACGTACCTCACTCAGCCTCAGGGTGACAGCTTGGAATGAACAGATGACATCACGCCGCTGCCCTAGTAACACAACGCTGAGGGCTTTTTGTATGTTTGTTTTCAGCCGTTCGATTAATTGTGAGGCGTTGGGACTAGTGTGTATAGGGTGAGCCTGGGCCCACCCTCCTCAGGAGCAGGGCCAAACAGCCCTCCCCGACGTCTCCCAAGGACCTGACCACTGTACCCTGAACTTTTCCCCTTCACACATACCTATTCCCACCCATTCAGTAAAGACATTCAAGGAAAATGTTTTCTCTGCACATACCCCAACTCCCAAATGTTCTTTCATTGCTGTTTCAAATCAGTGAGCATGCTGTTAGCAGAAGCTTAGCTAAGCCACTGCACTCCATCCTCAGGTCTCCAGTGAGGGAAAGTCAGGATCCAGGTGGGGAAGAGAAAGGGCACACATAGTCTCCCCTGCCTCCCACGCCCTCAGCAGTCCCCAGCTTCTTGTGACCCCTAGCTTGGGGAACAGCCCAGCAAACCTTTGCAGAGCCTTCTGGGAGTCAGGTGAGGCTGAGGCAGGGACTCTCAGAAGACAAGGCCCTCCACGCAGATGAAAGCGTGAACCAGGAGTGAGAATGGCAGAGTGCTCCTTGCAGATACTCAGACGGGGCTTTGCATAGAGGAATGTCTGTCTCTCAGGCTTTCCAGGAGCGGGGTCCAGCTAAGCTCAAGACCAAGGAACTTCACAGAACAAAACTGCCCCCACCCTGAGCTCAAGAAGGATCAAGGCCTTGTGCCAGGGGGCCACAGTGTGGGGCGTCTCGGCTCTGGCTGGACTTGGGGGAGGTGACAGGGGCTGTGAAAGGGCAGCCACATGTCCTGTCATTTCCCAGGCTCTGCATGGCTGGGCATGGCAGGTGGCCGGAGGCTGCTGCCTTGCGTAGGTAGGAGCCAGGGGCGGGGCACAGAGGAGGGTGCCCTTGAGGTGGGAAATGGGGGTCTCTAGTGGGGGCTCTGCAGGCCCAAGGGGCTGGAAGCAACAGGTTACCCAGTTGTGCTGCTGAGCTCCCACTCGGGAATGTCTGAGCAGAACGATCTCCACGCCACAGAGGGGCACTGCTTGAGGCGGGAAATGGGGGAGCAGGTGATCACCAAGAGGGGATGTGAAGAGGAGGGGGAGCAGACCAGCCTGGTTGTGGCGGGGAGAGGAGGTGGCGCCAGCCTCTGTGAGCCACCAGGCAGGTGAGGCCTCCAGGTGAAGTGTCCAGGAGGCATTTGGAGGTTTGGATGTGGTCTTGGGTGGATGTCCTGTGGGAAGGGAGTGCATTCGGGGAGCTGGGACGAGGTTGCCAAGCAGGCATTCTGGAGCAAGGGCTGCAGTGGCACGGCCGCCTAGGTGGCAGGACACCGAAGGAGAGGGAGGCGCAGAGTAACCTGGGAGACTCACTGCATGACCCCAACGTGGAGGGCAGGAGCAGGTGGCCTGAGTTGAGATGCAGGCAGCACCTGGCAGGTGTGGTCAGTGGTGAGGGAGTGTGGAGCCCCAGGCTCTGTGTGGGGTGCAGGACGGGGGACAGCTGCAGGGGAGGGGAGGAGAGGGATGCAGAGCTCTGTAACCCTAAGGAGAGCAGAGGGGCCTCTGCAAAGCCCAGAGGGTAGAGATGGGGGCCGTGGGAGACAGCTGGTGGTCTGGAAGCAGGAGAGTGTGGGATGACCTCTCATGCTGGCAGAGCTGGTGGATGGGGTGCAGCAGGAGGTTAAGTTGCACCAGGTAACAAGCCTGGCATGAGGGCCCATCTCTAGTGGGGGGCCTGCAGGCCCAAGGGGCTGGAAGCAACAGGTTACCCAGTTGTGTTGCTAAGCCCCCACTCGGGAATGTCTGAGCAGAACGATCTCCATGCCACAGAGGGGCACTGCTAGCTGGACACGTGCCTCCTCCTGGGGTCCCATGGTGTTTAGGGCCTCGGGTTTCTAAGGGAGTCCTGCAGCAAGTGCTTCACGGCCAGTGCATAGTGGCGTCCAATGCAGTCTCCATGGCCCCCATCACCTGGGAAGGCCTTCAAGGGAGGTGAGAAGAGCTCTGGGTTGGGGAAGAAACAAGAAGGTGGCTCAGCCAGCGTGAACCCTGGGACTCTAGTTGGGACCGGCTGCCTTTCTTTAGGGTGGCCTTCTGTAGAGCTGCCGGGCCAGCACGGGGAGCCCCTGGGGATGTGGAGGGAGCAGGGCACTCGGTCCCCGCTGCATCACTGAGCAGCTGGATCAGACTTCTCCTGAAGGTCCCTGAACCTTTGGCCTCTCCACCGAGGTGAGTGCACTGTCCTTATTGCTTACCTCCATTTGGGCTGGAACTCCTGTCTGTTTACAACACAAAAAGTTCCAGCTGACAGGGTGCTCAAAACTGCCACTGAAAATAGAAATTACGTCACTGTTGCTAAAAACAGTTGTCTGTGCAGAATTTCAGGAGGGAGAATAAGGAAACCTTTCTTGATATATTGGCATCCCAACAACCCACATCCAAAGAGCAGTGTTTCCAATGACACCGAAGAAAACAGGAACTGCTGCCAGGCGCGCCATCCTGGGAGTCCCGGCGAAGGTGCCATCCTAGGAGTCCCAGCAAACGTGGTGACCTAGGGCTCATCTTGACCCCTGCCAGGTGTGGGTGGCCTCTGCACAGTCCATTCCCACCGCTGGAAATAGAGCAAACGGACAGTTTTCTGATTTGAGAAAACACAGCCTAACAAAACAACAACAGAAACAACAGCAAATAGCCCGAGTTTTCCTCCATGTCTCCATCTATAAGGAAGCAACTGGGGAAACCACATAGAACCGGCAGCGCCACTGGGGAAAGGAATGGGCTGATAAATGAGCAGAAAGGACCACCCAGGTGTTCGCTGTCATGCCGGGGAGCTGTGTGGGTGCTCCATGTTTTTGATGTCCAGAGATGAGAAGTTCCCGAAAGGTACTGGAAGCTGAGCTCAGCCCCCGCTCCTCAAGCTGGAGTGTCTCGGCCTACGTCCTGCACGTCAGGGTGCCCGGACTGGCAGGTAGGAGGACGCTCATTTCTGACGGACACACCAGAGATAAGGCCCTCAAGACCTCTGCCCATGCCCTTCTTGTTCTGTGGGTGCCACTGCCACCACAATGCCCTCAACAGAGCCCTAAACAAGGCGCGCCCAGTGAGCAGCGTGCGGAAGCCCCAGAGGAGGTCCTGGTCCGGAACCCGGATCCCCAAACACTCACATCAGAGCAGAGTGCTCCAGCTTCCCACAAGGCTGGGGGAAGTCTTTATTCAGCACACGGCGGAGTGTTTTTGCTCATCTGTGCTTTTTTCTTTGGAAACAGACTTTCCACACAGGATGTGACTTCTTTACTTCTTAGTCTTGCCTCTGTAAAACTTGTTACTTCTTTAGTTCTGTTTGGATTTTGAAAACACATCATTTTAATGCCAAGATTAACAAATGTGGCTCTTTATCATGTTGGAATTGACCCAACAATTCACAGATTAAAAAAAAAATAAGACAAAACGAATCACGTTGGAAAACGTTGCACATTCTTTGCGTCAGATGGTCCTGCTGACCCCACAGGCCCAGTTCCTCCCACTGCCCATTCTTGGGAGTCGTAAGATTTAATAAAAAACAAAGCCAAAGCTCCCTGCCTTCATTTTTATGTCCTTTGTGCTGGCAGTGTCTTCCTGCCGCAGCCCTTCTGTGTAAACAGCCAAATCTCTGTCCCTCCCCACTGGCTGATTGGAGCAGGGTGAACACTGGACCGGATGGCAGCCAACCACTAAGCTGCCAAGGGCCGTGGCATGGGTGGCCTGGATCAAAAAGATGAGTCGGCCAAGCGGAGTCCTCCTGGGAATTGGGAAGCACAGAGGCTGAGCTCACTGGCTGCAAGAGCGGAGACCAGGAGGATACCTATCTGGATTCAGCAGCAGGGGCTGGGAAGGCTGCAGTGTGTGAGCCTTGAGCAAACTGGGGAGATGAGGGACCAGGACCTGTGAGGACGGAGAGGGAGCAGGCTGGCAGAGGAGCCACGGAGGAAGCAAAGATGACCACACTGCCCCTGGAGCAGGTGGAGCAGGGAGTCTCCCTGATGCCTGATTGCCTCTCTCCTTCCAGACCTTTCGTTTTACAGTACATAGCCTTGTCCAGACACCTTTTAGGGCCTCTCTCGCATCCTCTTGACCTGCCTGTGTCCTGATGGTGCTTCACTAGGACGTCAGGTGCTTCTTGTCATCTGCCCAGGGCTTCCTGGATGCCTGTCATGGGACAGAACTCATCTCTTCTGGAGCCCATAAGTGGCAGCACAGGGGAGTTCACAGACCCGGGAGCAACTCTCCATCCATGGGACAGAAGCTGGAAGATAAATATCCCTCTTCCACGTTGTAGAGAAGGGGACTATTCTGACCCCATTGTCCATGACTGCTCAGAGGGTCCTCTGCATAACTGAGCCCCTGTTGCCAGCAGTGGCAAGTAGCTCGGTGACACAGCCTTGAGTCAGCTTTCTCTCCTCCCTCCTTCATTTGCCCAGGCCCCCTAGTCCCTTTTCCCCTGGGAAATTAAAAAGTAAGTGATCTATATAAAAACTTGGCCTCAGAGTCTTCTTTGAGGGGGAAGACAAGCAATGGCACCCCGTTGTTGAGGGAACTTACACGAATCGCTCTTATTTTGAACTTGCAACCAAAATAACTCAATCTAGAGAGTCTTTTAAAAAGCATTTGCAACTTCTACTCCCAGAAACATAGCAAACTAGGTTACTCAAATAAAATTCCTGCTGAAAACAAATTAAAATGCTGGGAAAATGTTTTTAATTCTTAAAAGCAATGAAGAGCAAACAAGATAGTAAGAAATAAACAGGCTAAATTATTTTTTTAAAAGTGGAGTCCAGATAAAAATGAAGAATGTAAGCTGATAGTACTACAAGGACATTTGAAGATTGAGGCAAAATTGGACTGCAGTAGCTTTGCTAGTCTACATGGTGCAGAGACCTCTCAAGATGGGGAGTCTAATGAGAGACCCTCTTCACATTGATCTGAGATCTCCCCTAACTGGACCACCACATTCTCCATACAACACCCAGGAGACTTGAAGGAGAGGTACCTTCAAGGCACTGAGCAAAATACAGAGGAAAACCTACTTGTGACACGTATTCGCACCCTATATTTAAATCCCTTTGGTGATCAAAACAAAAATGGAATTCTAAAAAATGTTAAGGTAAC
This sequence comes from Papio anubis, assembly GCF_008728515.1. Lineage (NCBI taxonomy): Eukaryota > Metazoa > Chordata > Mammalia > Primates > Cercopithecidae > Papio > Papio anubis. The sequence continues at coordinate 122,775,844 of NC_044985.1, forward strand.
CCTCAGAAAGATGGAAAAAATGAAACAGAATCAACAACAAAAAATATTAAATGACAGACTTAAGTCTTAATGCATCAATAATTACATTAAATGCAAGGTCTTAAAACACCAATAAACAACAGAAACTGACAGGCTGGATTTAAAACATTTCTCAAGTACACACTGTCTACAAGAGACTCACTTCAAATGTAATGATATAAGCAGATTGAAAGTAAAAAGATTTTTAAAAGATACTTTATGCAAACATTAATCAAAAGAAAGTAGAAGTGGCTATGTTGATATCTAATAAAGTAGACTACAGAGCAAGTAAAATGACCAGAATCGGAGAGGAGACATTGTATAGTAATAATGATCAATCCAACAAAAATACATAGCAATCCTAAATGTGTATGCAGCAAACAACAGAACTGCAAAATATGGGAAGCAAAAATTAATAGAACTGAAAGGGGAAATAGACAAATCCATGATTACAGCTGAAGACTTCAAACCCCTTTATCAACCATTGATAGAACTAGACAAAAGATCATCAAGGATATAGAAGAGCTCAAAATACCATCAACCAATAGTATCTGATCAATATTATTAGAACAGTCCACCCAAGAACATCAGAATACATTTTTTTTGGTAAATCCCAATAGAACATATATTAAAACAGACCACATCCTGAGCCATAAGACAAATCTCAAAAAATTCAAAAGAATGAAAATCATGCAGAAAGTGTGCTCCAGCCACAGTGTGATCAAACAGAAATCAATAATAGAAAAACTCCAAAAACCTGAAAACCAAAAACACCTCACAAAACCCCAAAACCACACATGCGTCAAAGAGAAAATCTCCGGGAAATTTATAAAAATACATTGAACTGAAGGAAAATGAATATACAACATCTTAAAATTCATAGGACATAGCTAAAGCAGTGCTAAGGGGGAAATTTATAACACCAAATGCATATACTACAAAATAAAAATTATCAAATCAACAAATTTTTTTTTCTTAATGGAGTCTTGCTCTGTCACCCCAGCTGGAGTGTGGTTGTGCGATCTCGGCTCACTGCAGCAACTTCCACCTCCTGGTTCAAGCAATTCTTCTGCCTCAGCCTCCCGAGTAGCTGGCATTACAGGCGTGCACCACCACACCTGGATAATTTTTGTATTTTTAGTAGAGACAAGGTTTCACCATGTTGGCCAGGTTGGTCTCGAACTCCTGACCTAAGGTGATCTGCCCACCCTGGCCTCCCAAAGTCCTGGGATTGTAGGTGTGAGCCAACAAAAAGAAGAAAATAATAAAGATAAGAAAGAAAATCACTGAAATTGAAAACAGAAAAGCAATAGGAAAAATTAGTGAAACAAAGGGAGTGGCACTTTGAAAAGATCAATAAAATTGACAGACCTCTAGCAATACTGACAAAGAAAATGAGAAAAGGCAGAAATTACCAATATCAGTAATGAAACAGGTGATATCGCCACAAACTCTGCAGATAGCAAAAGGATAGAGGGGAATACTATGAACAACTCAACATAAATTTTTCATCTAAGATGAAATGAACCAATTTCTTAATTTAAAATAAACACAAACCCACAATTTACCCAATATGAAATAGATCATTTGAATAGTCTATATATATATTACAAAAATTAAATTCATAGTTTTAAGACAAAAAAATCTTTATGCCCAGATAATTTCACTGAGAATTCTACTAACACTTAAATGGAAATTAACATTAATTCTACACAATCTTTTCTGGAAAAAAAGAATAGGAGATAACAATTTATTTTCTGAGGCTAACATTACCCTTATACCAAAACCAGACAGAGACAGTACATAAAAGAGTATACTACAGACCAATATCTCTCATAAATATCAGTGCAAAAATTCTTAACAAAATATTGGCAAATTAAATTCACCAATATATGGAAATAATTATATACTAAGACCAAGTAGGATCTATTCCAGAGATGCAAGGCTTTTGCATTATTTGAAAATTTTAAATATGATTCATTATATTAACAGGCTAAATAAGAAATCAATTAATTTATTAATTGCACAAAAAGTATTTTAAAATAGGCAATACCCATTCATGACAAAAAATAAGATTCTTAGAAAAATATGAACAGAGGGGGACTTATTCAACTTGATAAAAAGTATATGCAAAAAACCTTAGCTACACACTACTTGATGGAAAAAGATTGAATGCTTTCCCTCTAAGACTGGGAATTTGGAAAGGATGCGGACTTTCACCACTCTTACCTAATATATTGCTGGATGTGCAGAAAGAAAAGGAAACAAATAAAATGCATATATAATGGAAATGCAAAAATGGAACTCCCTATTTGCTAATGGCATGGTTGTCTACATGGAAAATCTCAGGGAGCCTATTAAAAAAAAATTCTAGAACTAGTGAGTTCAGCAAGTTCACAGGTAAACATTCAAAAATCAATCTTATTTATATAAACTACTAACGAACATGTGTACACTGAAATTAAAAATACAATGCTATTTACAATTGCTCCAAAAACCGGAAATTCCTAGGTTCTAATAAATCATGTACAGGACTTGTATCCTAAAACCACACAGTGCAGATGACAGAAAACAAAGGAGACTGATGTAAATGGAGGGACATACCATGTTCATGGATTAGAAGACTCAGCATAGTAAAGATGTAGATTCTCCTGAAACTGATGTGCAGGTTTAACAAAACTTTGGTCAAAACCTCAGCAAGATTTTTTTGTAGGAATAGACAAGATTATTCTTGTCTATTTATCTGAAAAGGCAAAGAAATTAATAGCTAAAACAATTTGCAAAAGAATAAAATGGAAGGAACCAGTCCATCCAATTTCAAGACTTATTGTGTAGCCAAAGTAATAAAGAGTGTATGACATTAGCAAAGGGAGAGACACATAGATCAATGGAACAGAACAGAGGACCTGGAAGTAGACCCACACCAATAGGCCCTACTGATTTTTTAAAGAGGTGCAAAGGCAATTCTAGGAAGGAAAGATAGCCTTGCACTATGTGGTGCTGGAGCAATTGGACATCAAAAGGCAAAACATGAAACACAGCCTAAGTCTCACTCCTCATGAAATATTAACTCAAAATGGATCATGGACTTAAATGTAAAACCCAAAACTATAAACTTTTAGTGGGAAGTTGGGGGACCTGAAGAGAAAATCTTTGAGTTTAGGGCTGGGCAAAACCTTCTTAGACTTGACACCAAAAATCCAAGCTATAAAAGGAAAAATTAATAAACTGGACCTCATCAAAATTTTAATACTTTTTCTCTGTGAAAGATCCTGTTAAGAGGATGAATGAACAAATTACATACCTGGAGAAAATATTTGCAAACCACGTATTTGACAGAAGACAAGTATCAAGACTATGTAAAGAACTCACCACTTGATAGTAAAAAAAAAAAATCAAGCAATTCAAATAGAAAATGGGCAAAGAAGGAGCACAGATATTTTACAGAAAAGAATCTACAGATTGCAAATAAGTATGTGAAAATATAGTCAACATTATTAGCCACTGGGGAAATACAAATTGAAGCCACAATGAGATATCATTTCACACGTATCAGAATGGCTAAGTAAAAATAGTGACAACCCTAAATGCTAACGGGAATGTGGAGAAACTGGATCATTTGTACATGTCTTGGGATTATAAAATGATGCAGCCACTCTGGAAAACAGTTTGGAAGTTTGTTAAAATACTAAACATTCTGAGGTGGGCAGATCACTTGAGGTCAGAAGTTTGAGACCAGCCTGACAAACATGGTGAAATCCTATCTCTACTAAGATACAAAAAACATTGGCCAGACGTAGTGGTGCACACCTGTAGTCCCAGCTATATGGGAGGCTGAGGAAGGAGAATCGCTTGAACCTGGGAGGCAGATGTTTCAGTGAGCTCAGATCACACCACTACACTCCAGTCTGGGCAACAGAGCTAGACTCCCATCTGAAAAACAAACAAACAAACAAAAAACTAAACATTCAATACTGTATGATCCAGCAATTTTACTCTCGGGCAGCATTTATCGGAGAGAAATGAGAACTTATATTCACACAAAAACCTGTACATAAATGTTCCTAGCAGTTTTTTTCATAGTGGCCAAAAATTGGAAACAACAGAGATTTTCTTCAAATAGTGAATGGTGAGATGAGGTGTGTGTGCTGTATCCATGCCATGGAATACCATGAGGCAATGAAAAGTAGCATATATTGAACATACAGAAACCAGGGCAACCCTCCAGAGAACTGTGGTGAGTGAAAATAGATCCAAAAGAGTGCATGCCACACCATTCCATTTACGTAACGTTCTTGAGATGGCAGAATTGTAGACATAGAGAACAGATGAACAGTTGCAAAGAAGGGTGGGGAGGGAGCCCGGGCGTGGTGGCTCACGCCTGTAATCCTAGCACGTTAGGAGGCCCAGGCGAGAGGATCACCTGAGGTCGGGATTTTGAGACCAGCCTGACCAACATGGAGAAACCCCGTCTCTACTAAAAATATATATATATATAAAAAAATTAGCCGGGTGTGGTGGCACATGCCTGAAATCCCAGCTACTCGGGAGGCTGAGGCAGGAGAATTGCTTGAACCCGGGAGGCAGAGGTTGCAGTGGAGCCAAGATTGAGCCACTGCACTCCAGCCTGGGCGACAGAGTGAAACTCTATCTCAAAAAAAAAAAAAAAAAAATAGAATTAGAGGGGAGGATGGAAAGTGGGTATGGCTATAAGATGACAATGTGAGGGACCCCCATGATAAGGGACAGTTGAAGAATGGAATGGTGGCGTATTCTGACCATGTCAATGTCAGTTTGGCTGTGAGGCTGCACTGTCTTTTTCTAAGATGTTACTATTGGTAGGAACCAAGTGAAGCGTGTGCGGATCCCCCTGTCTGATTTCCTAGGGCTGCATGCGAATCTACAATTATCACAAGATAAAAAGGTTGATTAAAAACAAGCAAAAGTACATAAAAATAAAATTTTATAAAGACAATACTCTTGTATGCGAAGAAGTTACCTCTGCTTGTTACTGCGTGAGAGCAGGGACCTACCAGGGTCAGCGTGGGGTCCTACGTTTAGTGGCAGCTACACCCTTTAGCTGGACACTGCCCTTTGCTTGGTCCTTGGCATCCCCCTTCTACGTGAGAAATGAAAGCTCTCCAGACTTGAAGAGGAGCCCCCAGGACCCTCTTGGCTTTCTTCTTCCATGTTGCAGGCACGGTCTGGGTGCCTGACTTGTTAAAGTCATAGCCATGCCTCCTCACTATGCTCTTCATGAGACACCAAGAGATGAGGGGGCAGAGCTGGAATTTGCCTTCCTGCCTAATTGCATGTCTCTACCCACTGCAGCTCAAGCCCTGTGAGGGTCTGGTCACCGTCTCTTTTGTTCCCTGCTGGATCCTGGTTCCTAGTGTGGCACTTAGCATGTTGCATCTGCCCAATCAAGTGCTGAATCCATAGACCCACAGCAAGTCCATCTTGGTCCAGTGTAGCAGCGAGTGCTGCCGTTCCCTGGGCCAGGGCTCAAGCACTGATGAGGCCTCCCTGTGTGTTTGCAGCACAGGTGTGCATTTGGTCCATGTTTCCAGCATACACAGCTTGTTCTACCACATCGGGCCCACCATCAATCGGTAAACCACAGTAATGTCACTGTACCACGAGATCCATCCACCTCTTCTGTCACACAAGCGTTCTGTGAATGCAAAGTGCACATGCACAGGTGAGCACAGTGAGTCCCAGAGGCACACAGAAGTGCATGTCACACTCTGTGCCCCAGACTCCCCCTACTCCCTGTAATTTGAGGGTCAACCCTTCCCGCTCCTTTCCCATCAAGTTACCTTCCCTGTTCTGAGATAAAGTCCTGTATTTCCCACAGTATTTCCTTACATGTTAGGAGTCTAAGACGTCTCTGTGACTGCGTCGTTGCATGGTCATGCCTACCATTCCCGGGTCAGTGCCTTGGTGATGGCATTTGGGACATGCTACGCTGTGGGCTCTTTGTGCCCTCTGCAGGGTAAAACTTGCAGCCCTCAGAAGTCACGCCACTGCCCACCAAATCCATCCTAAAAAGGCGCTGTGGAAGGATGCCGGGGTGTTTGCTGCGGGCTATGCCTTGTTGAGTGCCTTGTTCTGTGTTAACTCCGTAGTCCTCTGTGCTGGTGCTGTCACCATCCGCATTGTCTGTGGGTGGAAGACCTGGGGCCCACACAGGCTGCTCCCTGGCCTGGAGTTGTATGACTGGCAGAAGCGAGACTCAGAAAGTCCTTGTTCTTTTTTTTTTTTTTTTTTTTTTTTTTTTTGAGACGGAGTCTCGCTTCTGTCGTACTCAGGCTGAGTGCAGTGGCCGGATCTCAGCTCACTGCAAGTCTGGCCCCTGGTTCACTTATTCTTCCTGCCTCAGTTCGGAGTAGCTGATTACAGGCGCTCACCAACTCACCAAGTAGGTTTTTTTTTTTTTTTTTTTTTTTTTGTATTTTTTTAGTAGAGATTGCTTCACCATGTTAGCCAGGATGGTCTCCACCTCCTGACCTCGTGATCCAATCTGGCTCCCCAAGCCCTCCCAAAGCTTGGATTACAGGCTTGAGCCACCACGCCCAGCCGAAAGTCCTTGTTCTTGATCTCTCTGTTCCCGCCTTGATTTTCCCCTGGCTCGTTGCACTTTCACCTCCCCCAGCTTTGAAAGATTCAGCTTCCATTTGGTCGTTCGCAGGTTTGGAAGAGAATACTACTACTTCCTGATCGGCACGCTGGCTCTGTGTGCTCAAACCATTCCACGGGGAACCTGGGTGAAGACAAGCTGCCTTGTGCAAGGCTAATACATCTTCTGTGGCCCAAATGGAGGGCTGAGGGTCCCTGTGCACACCCACAAGCTTCCTCTGTGAAGCTTGGCTGGAACGCCTGCACGTGGGACATGCATTGCAACGAAATGCATTGTGCTTCCTTCTAACTGCAAATGGAGAACAATGGATGCTCCACCCCCAAATCCTAACTCCCCTAGGAGCCTCAAGCTGTGGGTCCTTGTGTCCCCAGCCAGGTGGCAGTCGGCTCTGCAGTCACAGTGTCCAGACATGGCAGGAGGACCCAAAGCCACTCAGCATGGGGAGAGAAAATGTACGTCTGGGTGACTTCCCATCCTCGTTCGCCATTTCTAGGTCAGGATGCAAATGGTTTCTGCTTTGTCCGCTTTCCCCAGTGCGTTACGGAAGTGAATGATCCTCTGTGCTCCTTCCCTACCACCCAAGCTCTCAAGCAGAACTGGGCCAGCCAAAACGGCCTTGCGTGGTCGGGGCCAGCTGGAAGAGGTGACTTCCCACCCGGGTGGTGGCTGAGCTGGGGAGCCCAACAGCTCCCTCTGCTCAGGCTTCCGCTGTTTTCCTGGGAATCTAAACCCTGCAGGGCCCAGCGGGTCTGTCAGCCTCCAGTGGGGTGACCCCATGAGGAAGCATGCCTGCCAGATGTCCCTGCCAGCTCTTCCTGGGAACACACACCCAGAGCCTGTGCAGGAGTGTCCACACACACGCATGCACACACCCATTAATCAGGGCTCGCCTCTATCATCCCCCTGACCTCCCGCCAAGGCTGCCTTGGTCGAGGCGATTCCCATTGCATGAGGACCGGGATGCTTTCTGAGGGCTGGGAGGGTTTTCGTCAGTTGGGTTCCGTCCAGCATGAGTCACTGTCCGCCTCTTCTCATTAATTAGTGTTCTGGGAGTTGCTGGTGTAACTCTGGTGAAGTCTAGAGAAATTAATCAAAGTATATCTTACACTTGAAACACAGTGAGAACCACCATCCGGCCAAATCCCCCAGCACTGGCGCATGGACAATTCGAGACTTCCCTCCTCTTCTTTTTCACCTTTTTTTTTTTTTTAATTAATTTGCAATTTCCCACATGCTTAACACTTGCCTTCCTCCCTGGATCTGGCACTATCATCTTTAGTATTGTTTTTCTGGCAGTTTTTATGCTTGTTTTTCCAACTATGGCAATTTCTCAATCCACTACATACCATCCCTCTCAATAAAATAGTTCTCATGGAACGCAGCGGCCCAGAAGGACTTGGCCAAAGGCCTCTCCTGGGACGCAGCCCTGTCTGTCTGCACACTCCCTGCGCCACCTGGGTCATGGTCACCCCAGATACAGAGCAGAGGTTTCCATCCACCACTCACTGAGACCCCCGCCCTCTGCGGATCTGGAGCTCGTGTTCCAGCCTCGACGGGGGCTACTCGGGGAGGCGTTTCTAGTGTGATGATCATCACATCCCAGATAGCCCCCATTTCATTTAAGAGGCTGAATGGACACATGGACAATGACCAGGCCATACTGAGAACAGAACCCCGAGCCATGACTTGCAGCAACAAGCCCGAGAAGCCCACCCGTCACTCACGGTCACCAGCCTGGGAAGCCCACCCAACATCTACATTCACTAGCCTGGGAAGCCCACCCATCATCTACAATCACCAGCCCGGAAGCCCCCCCACCACCCACAGTCCCCAGCCCGGAAGCCCCCCCACCACCCACAGTCCCCAGCCCGAGGCCAGCCTGCTTGTTCTACGGCTAATCTGGAAAGCTAGGCAGTCACTCTGTAACAATTGGCACCAGATGGCCAGGACTTGATTAATAACTGATCACTTCCCTAATTTTTGTCTCAACTTCCAACTTCAGACCAATCAGAGAAAGTCCAATATGCCCCTAATCAATCACATAGGATCCCTGCTTCTAGTGAGCTGCCTCCAGCTCCCCCAGCCAACAGCCTCCAGGCAGGGCACACCTGAGCCTCCTGTTTTCCCCTGTGAAGCTTGCTCTCTCCACTGCCTGCCTCCCAGTCTCCGCCACACACAAAGGATGGTGGCAGGTTCTGAGTAAACAGTTGTGGTTCTCACCTGGGTCATCTGTTTATTTGCATACACTTTGCACCACACAAGTCCTGCTTCTTCTGAGATGCAGCATGCCTGGCACTCCTCGGGGACACAGGAGGCTCTCCTTTCTTCTCCTCGAAGCTCATCAAAAGCTCTGAACCCCCTCCCCTGAGGCCCCCACCAGTCCCCGTAGACATTCCTATGCAGCATGGGCTGGCTCCAGCCGCAGCTCTAACTGTTTTGAGGGGCATTGACGGCTTCGTAGAAGGCCTTACATGGAGGCGTGAGGCCAGAAAGTGGGCAGCAAGGGCCTCCTGTGGCTTGTGCCAGCCATGCCCTCAGACAGTGCACTTGACCACCGGTGGCCGGGCCTCCAGCCTCACTCCAGCTTTCCTGCGTTAGATGTGCTCGAGACATCTTGATTTTACCGTGCCTGTGCTCAGCCCAGCCCCAGTGACTGGAATGACTTTCCTGCTTCCCCCATGTGGTCACTTCTTATACCGTCCAAGACTCCTGCTCCAGGAAGCCCTCCTTGAGCTCAGGCAGGTCTCTGTGGGCTCTCATTTGTCCACAGCCCACGCGTGTGCTGCTCATCTATACATGGACCCCATTACGGGATGCTTTTCTCCCATTGAACTGAAGCCCTTCCAGGTATGGACTGCATTTGGCCCATCCCTGCATCCTCAGCCCCAGCAGGCCCCAGAAGACAGTGATATACCGGGAGGGACCCGTCCAGCGAGGAAAAATGCTGCAGCCATGATGCCAACTGCTCTGCAAAGATCACTGGACAAAAGAAGGGGAAGGTATGGAGCACTGGAAGGCAGAAAGGCATTCGGACTGCGGCCCAGGTGGGTCCCAGAACGGAGGAAGGCTGAGAGTGCCGAGTCATCAAGAAAGGACCTGCCCCTGCCATGAAGTCTCCTTAAGAAGGCAGAGTCCACGAGGTCCTAGGATTTCCACCCACAATCGTCAACTGTCTGTACGGTTTAGTGCTTGCAAGGATTTAGATTTCCAGGTGTCTTGAGAGGGATTCCCCAGCACACTAGCATCTGGGTGCCTGCACTATTTGCAGGGTGAGCACAGAGGTTTTGTCCAACCTGGGTCACCTCTGTAAATGAAAGGATATTAACAATGATGCAGGGACAATGGCCCTGGGCTGAAAGCATGTCCCCTACCTTTTGGTCACCCTGAGTAAATAGATGATCTGCTCACTGTGGAGTTAGAGTAACTCTGCAGACTGTTAGAATACAAACTTTACTTTGAAAAGTGAGACCAGATCCCCGGCATTGGCTTGAGCAGTTGCACAGAAGTGGGCAAGGGTGGACGTGTATGTCCTGGAAGGGCTCTGTTACAGGCACAACACAGGCTGGGTCCCCAGAGCAAAACGCAGAAAGCAGAAGCTTTTGGCTGAGCTCCTGTTGCTGGGTAAAGGAGCCCTTCTTCCCCAGCGGATGTTCATGGGGCCAGGAAACCCAGGAGCTTGTAGCAACTCAAGCTGGACAAGGAACAGGATCCCCTAGAACACGGCCCAGCTCTGATCCAGAGGCCTGGGGATTTGCAGCCCAGGAGGCAGCTCCTGGGACACAGGCATGGATACTCTCCTTAGCACAGCATCAGCAGAGCAACCAGGAGGCCCTTCTGGCTACTGGGAAGGAGGTGAACACAGCAAATGGGCCAGAGCAGAAGACAACCAAGGTGGAGGGCAGTCCCCAGGGCGCCTGTATGGACGGGCTGTACTGTGGCCCGGGAGCCTCCCCTCGGCAATGCCTAAAAGGAGCCGGCTCCTCCTGCAAAGCCAGGTGAAGCAGAGAAGCTTCGCACAGCCCAGCATTGGTGACCCTGGTGGTGCCCACGAGCTGCCCATTTCTGACCATAGTTGGGTGACATTTTTATGTCCTTCTCCTCCAAAATGTAATCATTCTAGAAGATGCTGTGTGATCAGAGCTTCTATTGTCATTACCCATCAACAAGGTACTACTCTTCCTGGGTACCTCTTTCCAAGCCCTGCTTAAGGAAGCCACATTTCCCACTGGTCTCTGTTCTTCCTCCATCCCCTGCTCACTGCCAAATCCCCAGAAAAATAATTTTGCATCTTAAATCTTTTTCAAGTGTTCTAATCACATGACATGTATCTCAAAGAATGCCTAGAAACAAACTATAGGCCATAAAAATGACTTGTTCCTTCAAAGGATAAGATCAGTCAGATAACCTACCAGACACAATGGGTTTCCTGATCATTTTTTTAAATTTGAGGGCGGTCATTCCCGACCAGGAATGACTTTTTTTTCCTTTGGGATATTTGGCAAAGTCTGGAGACATTTTTGGTTGTCACGACTTGGGGGAAAATAACGTTTGTGGCTGCTGGTGGGTAGGAGCCAGGGCAGGCGTGGAGCACCCCACAGGGCGCAGGGTGGCCCCTAGCACAAAATGTGAGCCGGCTAGAAACATCACAGTGCGTGGTCAAGACACCTTGCTCTGGGTTAATTCTAAATACCCCTCTAATTTGTTTTGTTTGGACAAGCTCTTTGTATTAGTGACTCATTTAAGTTTTTCTCATATGTAAATCCATCTATTTCTACTTGTTATGCTGCCCTCCAATTTTCTTAGATTTTCTTATGACCTTAAGATCATAGATTGCAGACTCAGTTTGATCCTTTTCTTTTCTTTTTTTTTTCTTTTCTTTTTTTTTTTTTTTTTTTTTTGAGATGGAGTCTCGCTCTGTTGCCCAGGTTGGAGTGCAGTGGCCGGATCTCAGCTCACTGCAAGCTCAGCCTCCCGGGTTTATGCCATTCTCCTGCCTCAGCCTTCTGAGTAGCTGGGACTACAGGTGCCCGCCACCTCGCCCGGCTAGTTTTTTGTATTTTTTAGTGGAGATGGGGTTTCACCGTGTTAGCCAGGATGGTCTCGATCTCCTGACCTCATGATCCGCCCGTCTCGGCCTCCCAAAGTGCTGGGATTACAGGCTTCAGCCACCACGCCCGGCCTCTTTTCTTATTTTGATAAAGAAGATATTCAAAGCCCTGGAAATCTTTTTAAGTGCTGTTGTGTCCCTAATCATTTCAATTCAATTTTAAGTGTGATTGTTTCCTGGTTTCCTTTCCTCCTTGATCTGTTTGTTTCCTAGGAAGGTCTCTCTCAGGACCGGTGGTTGGGGCACAGTGCTGGCAAGTTTGTCACCAATGTGCATATTACTGCCTTGTGTGCCTCTGTGTGTCTGTCAGTGTCTCAGGGTTCTTGTACACGGTCAGTCTGGCGACCTGTTCTATAAGAACTCTGTTTCATTTTCCCTACCCTTCTATTAACTCTACCCCAGCAGTGATTCTCATTTAGATTTTATGAGACTTCATGGAATGGGGCACAGACAAAGGAGAGGACTCTGCCCCTCTCCCTCTGCCCTCCCCGGTTCACTCAGCCATCTCTAATCAGGCCTTGCTACGTCTGGGTCCCACCACAGATCTTGCTCCCAACTGGGCTGTCTGATTGGGCTCAGGCCCAGGCCATCCTACCAGTCTCCACCAAAGTCAAGGCCCAACTGGAACAGAGGACTGGGATGCTGCGGTATGGACTAGCAATAGCCAAGTCCATGCACGTGAAAATGTGGGAACCCTGGATGCCCTGACCCACTGGAGCTGTGGACATGCCCCCTCCTCCCTGGTTAAAACCTAGGGCTCTGTCCTTGCTGGGGAAAGACACAGAGGCCTCTGCCTTACAAGACAGCACACACACAATGCACGCGTGTGCACACACACACACACACACACACACACAAAGGATTAATCCCCACCTCCCCTTCTGGTCACCAGACAAGTGGACTTGAAGGGCAACATCACCTGACCAAGGCCTGCAGGGCTGCAGGGGGAGGAAGGGGCCACACGCCGAGCTGTGACAGAGTCATAGGAACGTGCCAGTGAGTGGGTGCCAGTGTCCCTGAGAAGCTCCGTGGGGTGCATCCTCTGTAGGCCAGGGAAGGTTGGAGGGATGCTATTGCAGAAGTGGGCTCCCAGGCAGAAGTGAAGATGATAGAATCCTGGAATGTTAGAACCTAGCTATGGCACTTCTCCATCAGCCGCAAGGTAGGCACAAGCGTGGCAATGAGTGGCAAGTTGGAGGGGAGCCAGGAAGGCCTGTTCCCCTGAGAACTATGAGGTAGTTAACAAATATGGCACATCTAAGGCAAAACAGACAGGCAGCCAATGGGTGTTCCCAATAAAAGTAATGATCTTGGCCGGGTACAGTGGCTCATGCCTGTAATCCCAGCACTTTGGGAGGCTGAGGCAGAAGAACGGCTTGAGGTCAGGAATTCAAGACCAGCCTGGACAACATAGTGAGACCGTGTCTCTACAGAATTGTAAAATAAAAATAAAATAAAAAATAAAATAAAATAAAATAAGTCATGATCTCTTGACCATCATATGTGATGTAGAGGAAACACATTGTACTAGAAAAAGCTTTGGATTGAGATTCAGAGAATTCAAAGGTGAGAGATGGCAGATCCCTGATGACCTGGCTTTGAAATCTGGCTCTGCTACCTCATGGCTGGGCTATCTTGGGGCCAACACCGAGCCTCAGTTTCTTCCTCAGAATGCTGAGTGTCTTAGTCTGTTTTCTGTTGCTTATAATAGAACACCGGAAACTGGGTAGTTTATAAAGAAAAGGAATTTTTTTCAGTAATGGAAGCTGAGAAGTCCAAGGTTGATGGGCTGCATCTGGTGAGGGCCTTCTTGCTGGTGGGGACTCTTTGCAGAGTCCTGAGGTGGTACAGGGCATCCCATCGCGAAGGGGCTGAGCGTGCTCATGTGCTAGCTCAGGTGTGCCTTATAAAGTCACCAGTCCTACTCCTGTGATAACCAATTGATCCATTAATCCTTGGATGGATTAATCCATTTACTAGGGGAAGGCCCTCGTGACTCAGTCACCTCTTAGATGTCCCACATCTCAATACTGGCATATTGGGGATAAAATTTTGACAGAATTTTGAAAGGAACAAATATCCAAACCATGGCACCGAGATAATGTTAACAGCCACTACCCCACCCTTCTTACGTGGTGGTTGTGAGAAGCACATCTGGTCACCCATGAGACCACATCATGGACACTCCAGGACAAGGACAGACCCAGACCTGTCTTCCGACCCCACCAGTTGCTGCCGGCCTAATGCCTGCCAGAATCTAAATTCCAAATGTTACACGGCCTAGACAGTTCGAGGACTCACCTTCCCAGAGGCCAAAAGCCCCTTCCACCTTTTTTACTTTTAAGCAAGGGCTACTGGTTGACAGGATCTGATCTCCCAGCACCATGGCCACAGCCCCACCCTGGCTGCAAGCTCTCGAGTTTTTTGTAAGTGAGAGCTGGGCCGACATCCTGGTTGTTGGTTTTCTTTCCACGCAAATTCAGTTCTTGCCTCCCTCTGTCTTTGAGGTACGTCTCAGAGAATTCTCCAGGGAAGAACACTTTTCTGCCAAGCACTAGTGCAAAATCTGGATTTCACCTAAGGTTTTATAGGGAAGGGCAGAGGACAGGACTCCTGCAGCCTGCCCAGAGGATGCCCTCCAGCCTGCCTTGCTCTCTGGCGCCACCAGCAGGCGGGCCTCACTCTGCACTTCCCTCCTTGGCCATGGTTCACTGCTTGTCCCTGTAACAGGGCTGTGGCTTCAGCCCTGCAAAACCCAAGCAGCAACACACCAGCCTTGGAGAAAACCCTGCTGGCCTCTGTTAAACCAGCAGCTTATTATTGCCAGTTACTTACCGGTGCTGAGTGTGTCCCCGAAGTTCTCATCGCCCTCCCAATCTGGTTATCCTGTTCCCACCAGCTTCATAAATGATGTTCCCTAAGAAAAGATGGAGTAAATACCACTTTCTTCATCTTGGTCTGTTACAGGATCTTTAGGGTGTCACTTTTCCAGACAGAAACCTCTGTGGCCAGTGGTACGTTTGCCCGAGTTCTTATCCCGTGTCCGGGAAGAATGAAGTCTACAGATAAGTGGAAAGTAAGCAAGATGAAGAGGAGTTTTATTAAGTGTTAGAACAGCTCAGAGGAGACCCACAGTAGGTAGCTCCTCTCTGTAGGCAGGTCGTTCTGTTGAGTGTTCAGTTCTCAGCAGAGAGGAGGCCTTGGAGTGGGCGGTTCCTCTCCGCAGCTGATCATCCTGTCATCTCCTGCTATCAGCAGAGAGGGTAGCTCCTCTTTGCAGCTAGTCATCCATCCTTTCTGTCATCTCTCTGTTCTCTGTCCTGCCCTGGCTGAGCCTGGGGCTTTTCTGGGCCTCAGAGCGGGGAAGTGCATGCTGATTGGTCCATAGGCAGACATGGATGGGCCCAGGAGAAAGCACCATGATTTCCCCCTCTGGTCCTCAGAACCTGCAGCCCAGCCCCCAGGCTTTGTGCCTGCCTTGGCCCGAAGATGGGGCTTCACTGGAGACCCTCCCCCTTCTGCCCAGGAGCCTGTCTGCCTCTCGTGGCCATTCATGGCACCCAGGTTGCTGGTACCAAGGGGCACCTGCAGGCCAGTCCCCAGCTGCCCTCAACTCCCCTTCAACTTCTCCTCCAATGCTCCTCGGTGTCCAAAGTCCAAAGGGGGCTGAAGTGGAGTGGCGGGGGGCTGGCATGTCAGCACTGTCCCAAGTATGTGCACAGCTGGTTGGGCTGTGACAGTGCCTAGGCTCGGCCCCACCTCTACTCTGAGATCAAAGTGGGTGCCAGGAGTCGGGAGAGGCCAGGCAGCAGGACCAGGAACCACTGAGCCTGCAAGGACAAGGGTACCTTCCCAGGCTCCCTCAAGAGTGCAGGGATGCCTAGGTCTGCAGCCCCAGTTAGGGTGGCTACAGCTGTGCCTAGCGCGGGGGTGGGGCTGCTGCCTGTTCTGTGGAGAAGGAGGTCCAGATCTGAAGCCACCGTTTGGGTGGCTGCAACCCCTTCTCAGGAGGGCAGGGCCCCTGCCTGCTCAGTGAAGCAGGAGGCCCAGGTCTGCAGCCGTGCTTTGGACAGAGTCTGCAGCAGCACCTGGGGAGCTCCCACCCCAGCTTGGAAGGGGTGGGGCTCTTGCTTGTCCCAGCTCCCGCTGCTTCCACGGAGTATGCAACCCCAGCTCACTTCCCCGCTGCAGCTGGTGTGATGGCAGCGGCAGGCCGTCTGGCGCAGCCACTGCCATCAGTACTAATATAGGTAAAATGGATATGCAGCAAATTGGATACTTACCGTAGTAGGTTGAAGAGTACCCTGCCCTGCAAATTCATGTACACCCAGATGTCAGAAGGCAACTTTATTTAGGAATAAGGTCTTTACAGGTGTAATTAAGGTAATAATCTTGAGATCAGATTTCTGAATGCAGAGTGGGCCCCAAATCTCATCACTGTTGTCCTTATGAGAGGAGAAGAGGACACAGACACAGAGGGAAGGCCATGTGAAGACACAGCACAAGGCAGAGAATGGAGTGCTGCAGGCACCAGCCAAGAAGGGGCTGGGCCACCCAAAGCTGGGAGAGGCAGGAAGGAGCCTCCCCACGCCTTCCAAGGGAGCATGGCCCGGCCCACAGCTTAGCTTCGGACTTCTGGTCTCCAGAGCTGTGAGACAGAGAGTTTCTGTCATTTTATGCCATCCAGCTTGTGGTTACAGTGGTCCTAAGAAATTAATACCCATGCACACACAACCAAATCCACAAACAGAATGGACAAGGCCCACTCAGACATCGGCGAAAGCTCCGTTTTGGCCCTGACTGGTTTCCCTTCCTGGTTAACCCTGGTGTGGTTAACCTCACTGACTGGTCCCGGCTTCACGTCCAGCTGTTGGTGACACTCCCTGACCCACACTGTTTCCCAATGGACTGAGGATTTCTAGACTCTTCTCCATGGCTGTGAACATTTTCAGAGTTTGCAGTTCCTTGTCAGCTAAATGCAGATTGAGCTCTGAGTCCCGGATCACACCGGGCAGGTGCTCTCTGCAGAGTCACCCACTCTCCGAGTGCCGCCCAGGAAGCGTTGGTCTCCAGAATGCTCTGCCTCTCTGCAAGATGAAAAGAATTTGAAAGACCTTCACGACATGAGTCAGAGATAGAAGGATGTCCAAGCATCGTCACTCTTGAGTCCTCCCAGTTACTCAGCACCAGTCACACCATGACCACATCCTGGGTTGCCAGACCCAGCTTCCCCTCCCCTCCTATGGCCATCCCACTCCCTCCTCCACTCCTGTTCCCACCTCTCCATCCCTTACCCCAGCAGCCTGGAGCCAGGTTTGCTGTGAAACTGTTTCTTTCTGTATGTGGCCACTAAAAGCACTTAAAAATTTTGTTGATTTTTAAAAATTGGGTGATTTTTCATTGTAAGTTACATGCAGTATGCCATTTCTCATCCCTGAGGAGGGATTAGAATGTCCGGACTGAACACTTGCATGACATTAGACTAGCTCATCATTGGTGCTGTGGATGAGGCTAGCTCACCATTGATGTGCAGATGAGGCTAGCTCACCCTCAGTGTGTGGATAAGGCTAGCTTACTTCTGGAGCTGTGGATGAAGCTAGTCACTGTTGGAGCCACTGATGAGGCTAGCTCACTGTTGGTGCTGGTGCTGTGGATGAGGCTAGCTCACCATCAATGTGTAGATGAGGCTAGCCCACTGTTGGAGCTACAGATGAGGCTAGCTCACTGTAGAAGCTATGGATGAGGCTAGTTCACCATTGTGTGTGGATGAGGCTAGCTCACTCCTGGAGCTTTGGTTGAGGGCAGGTCATCATTGTGTGTGGATAAAGCTAGTTCACTGTGGAAGCTGTGGATGAGGCTAGGCTGCCATTGTGTGTAGATGAGGCTAGCTCACCCCTGCACCCATGCCTGAGGCTAGTCACTGTTGGTGCTATGCAGGATTCCATCCTCATGCCGTTCTGAAGGGGGCAGATTCTCCCCCTGGAAACCACCTGCAGGGTGAGGGAGCACTGTCTCCCGGGTGGTTTCATGGCAGGGATGGCACTGCTCTGCATCCAGCCTGGCTCTGCACCAGCATGGCTCACTGTCTTTCTTTCCTCTGAGGTCACCCCCACGGCTGAAACCCTGTGGCTACTTTTCCTGCCATGGAAGACAGTGCTGTTTAGGACAGACTTGCATTCTTTTGTTCCCAGCTGACTCGGTGTTCAAACAATACAGTAAAAAAAGTATCTTCCTTGAAAAGAAAAAATTCAAAATCAAAACCCAGCCCTAAATTCTCACCATGGAAACTATACTGGATTCTTTGGCTCCTGAAGCTCCCAAAGACCCACCCTAAGCGTGGCATCCCCTCCTGGCATGTCCAGGCCTCTGGTGTCTGCAGGCATCACTTTGGCCCCTGGAGGGTTCGCTGGAAGTGGTGGCCTTTGGGATGCAGTTGAACTGCCTGGGTTGTGAAGATCTCTTTACTGGAGCTACTGGGGTGCCCTGTCTGTCTGGGGGTGCTGCAAGATGGGATCTTAATAGCCCCACGCTGCAGGCTGCCAACTGTCCTTCTGGCCTGTGTCTGAGACCAGCGTTTCAGAATCTGCCTCGTTCCCCTGGGCCCCAAACGCCCACTGCCTGGAAGAGCAGAGGGGACTCCTTTCTTCAGCCATTGCAGGCTTGGTGCGCCCTTGGTCCCTGAGGCCACCAAGTAAGCAGACACCCTCACTGACACCCCCTGGACTCTGGAAGGAGGCCTCCGATAAACCCCCATGGGGCTGTCTTTGAACTTCAGGACTGCTGGAGCAAAATGACTTCCTGGGAAGCCTGCTGGCCTCGGACGCAGAAATTGGGAGCCTGAGTGGGCTTTCTCTGGAGAACAGCTCTGGCTTTGGAAAAGTTCATTAACCTCTCTGGCCCTCAGTTAGTCCATCTGAGACGGGGCAAGGCCCAGGGTTACCCTTCAGGAGAGCCTACAGCTCCAGATTGAGCTGTCCCCTGCTTACAGTTAAAAACCATTGATGAAAATTTACCAAAACACAAAAACCAGCCAACCACACTAAAACTTGGTAGAAGAGCCAATTGCTAAAGTATGGGACAGATGCTGACTCTTCCATCAACAGAATGTGCTGAGCCATCATCCTGAGCTGCGCACACTGCAGGCGGCATACTGAGCCGGAGCACAGAGGAGCAGCTCCCACTCACCCCACTGGCTGCTCACTCTGGGAGGCCCCCAGCTGCCCAGTGCAGACCTTCCATCCTCCCCCAGTCCATCAAGGGACCACCAAAGCCTGGACCCTCCTGGGTTGAGCAAAGGAGCTGGGCTTTTCCCTCCTGGGGCATCACATGACTTTAGGAAGGGCTGTGAGGCAGGCGCCTGGAGGGACAGCTTCCTTTGCAGAAGAATCTCAGCCTCTCCACGACCCCTGGGGAGAGACCAAAGGCCCCAGCTTGGAAGCGGGCAAGGTCTCACCTCCCGGACACCAGACCAGGGCTCTGCCGCCAGCCCTTGCTCGGGTGTATACGGTGGAGCTTGCACACAGCGGGACCTGCCCCTGCAGAATGAAGGCAGCCCCAGAAAGAAAGGGCGAGGGCACCATTTAAATTCCTCCCTGGACAACAAAGATCACAAACAAAGTTGTGTGAACTGGGCAGGGCAGGGAGGCTCCATCAGTGTTTGCTGAGTGAATTAATGCAGGAAAAGAAACTTAAATCCTGAGAGGGAAGAGTAAACCTGAGAAACTGTCTCAAATGAGCAAGAGAACAGAGATTTAAATGACAAGAAAACCGTTTGCTCAAATAACAGGAAATAAAGATCCAAATTAAAAATAAGAATTGATAAATAAGATAACAGACTCAATGAAACTTCTTAAACATCATTGGAGAGTACTTTCAAAATTACTAAGGCTTTGTTAATTTTCTTCTTGATTGTTCCTTTACTGCTAATTTTTTCTTTTAATGAGATATGGTGAAATATGTTGCTATAAAATCTATTTTTTGGACTTAATTAAAGCTTCTTTTCCCGTGGCATGGGAATTTTGTTGGTAAGCATCCCATGAATGCTTAAAAAATTTAGGGCACGAAGTTAAACATCTGTTAATCAAGCATAATGCTGAGTATAATTTATTGAGGGTTTATTTGGTGCCAGGAAGATGATGTTCACAACCATTTGTCCAACACACATTTGAGCGCCTGTGTTGTGCCAGGCATACAGCAGTGAATCAGAAGGGTGAGATTCTATGCCTTTCTGAAGCTGCTATTCAATAGGGCTCTTCTTATGAATCTTCTCAGTTAACTCCATGAACTTAACACCTGTGGGACAGAGACTTAGGTTAAGAAACTTGTCCAGTGACACACACCAAATCAGGGCAAACGTGGATTTAAAACCAGGCCTGCTGTCTGGTTTTAAATGCCCATGTGCTGAACCACTGCTTCACACGGCTTTCCTCAACCTGAGCAACGTATCTCTGGAAATAAGTTCTTACTCCTGATCTGCCCGCGTGGTCAGAAGATCTGTGTTAAAGTTTGTCATAAAAATTGTCATAAAAATAAAGTTTGTCATAAAAATTTGCTCTTGCATTTCTAAGTGTGTTTGATTTATACAAGGCTCATACAAAAAAGTGTGTAACAGGTAATGTTTTCATTAAAGATTCTGATTACCAATACAGGTTTCCCTTGGACCCATCTAATGATTTTTAACTGTGACTTTCATTTTATTTTCTATAGTTTTCCAAATTCATGTTTCCTTGTTTTGTCTGATATGTCTTAGTCCTTCCTTGATGTATTTTTAATCCATTTTATTGAGTTATAATTTGCATGCAATGAATTTAACCGATTTTAGGTATACAATTAAAGGAGTATAGCCTTGGGCATAATCAAGATACAGAACAATTTCATGATTCCAGAAAGTTCTTTCATCCTCCTTTGCAGCAAATCCTGTTCCGCTCAGCCCTGGCAGCGATTGGTCTTCTCCCTGGTGCTGTAGTTTTGCCTCTTCTACAGTTTTAAGAATGAAATCATGCACTGTTTCCTCTCTTGCATCAGACTCCTCTATTCACTTTATGCTTGTGAGATTCATGCACAACGTTCTGCGTAGCCATAATTGTTTCTTTCTTGTTTCTGAACAGCATTCTATTGTACGAATACAACACAATTTGTTAATCTGTTCCTATGTCAGTGGACATTTTGGTTGCTTCCAACTCTTGGCTGTTAGAAATAAAGCTGCTATAAACATTCACATAAATATCTTTTTGTGCATAAAAGTGAAGTTGCCAGATCATTTGGAAAATAAGCAACTGCCAAACTGTGGTTCCAAGTGGGTTGTAGCACTCTGCGTTTCCACCAGCAACACAGGAGGGGAGAGTTGCTCCACTGTCTCACCCACGCTCGGTATTGTGGTATTGTCTGTCTGCTTAATTCCAGTCTCTCTAGTGAGTATACTGCGGAATCCCACTGTGGTTTTAGTTTGCATTTCGCTAATGACTGATGATGTTGGGAGCCTTTTCATGTGCTTATTAACTATTCATATACCTTCTTAAGTAAAATGTGCATTAAATCTTTTCCCCATTTATTTAATCACAATGTTTGTCTTCTTATGATATTGACTTGTAAGAGTCGCATACAGTTTGGATGTAAGTCCTTAATCAGATAGATGTGAAAATATTTTCTTGAAGAATGCATCATCCATCTTAAAGTTATAAACAGTGCCTTTCAAGGAACAAAACTTTTTAGTTTTCATAAAGTCTAATCTATCAATTTTTTTCTGGCCTATTTTATTTATGCCCTAAATAAGAAATTTTTGCCTAATCGTCTGTTTCTCCTATGTTTTCTTATAGGAAATGTTAGGGTTTTAACTCTCATATTTAGGTTTACAGTTCACTTCAAGTTAATTTTTGTATATGGTGTGAGGTAAGGGTAGAGGTTCTTTTCTTTTACACAGATATACCCATGGTTCCAGCACTATTGCTGAAAGGCTGTCCTTCCTTCCAGTGAATTATCTTGGCACCTCTGTTAAAATCTAGTGACTATATATGCTTGAGTGTTTTTCTGGGCTCCGTTCTGTTCCATATATCTACACAGCTATCCTTATGCCAATGCTGCAAAGCCTTGATATCTGTAGTTTTATACAAAGCCTTGAAATCAGGTAGCATATGTCTTCCAACTTTGTTCTTTTTACTTAAGAAATAAATGTTTAGACTATTGCCAGTCCTCTGCATTTCTCTATAAATACAAAATCAGCTTGCTGAATTCTACAAAACAGAAAGCTGCTAGAATTTTTCTTAGGATTGCGTTAAACATGGATCAATTTGAGGATAATTGACATCTTAATGGTATTGACTTCTGATTCATGAACATGACATAATGTTCTATTGAGATAAATCTTTAATTTTTGTGTATTTTTCTTCTTTTTCAGTGTACTAGTCTTGTAGTTTTTTTGTTATGCTAATTTTATGGTACTTTGTATTTTTATGTTCTTATAAATGACAGTTTTTGAAAAAATTCAATTCCAATTTAATTCTTGTTAGTGTATAGAAATACAATCGAGTTTTGAACCTTGAACTGCTCTTCTTCAATCTTGCCAAACTTACTTATTTCCTCTCGTAGCTTATTACTAGATCTTTTCAGATTTTCTCTATAGATGATCTTGTCACCTGTGAATTAAGACAGTTGTATTTCCTCCTTTCAACCTGTATGAATTCCATTTCTTTCCCTTGCCCCATTGCCCTGGCCAGTGCCTCCAGCACAACGTCCAGCAGAAGCAGTGAGAGCAGACAGCCTGGCCTCGTTTCTGATCATAGAGAGAACGCATTTTGCTTCCTTAACATAAATTATATAAGCAGTAGATTTTTAGTAGATGTAATTTGTTGAGTTGAAAAATCCTTTGTTTCTCCTGGTTTCTGAGAGTTTTTTTTTAACTCTTTTCCGGTTTTCACCGAGAATACTCACTGGCAGCACTTGCAGCCACAGCGTTTACCCTGAGACAAGTTTGCCACGAAATATCTCGCTTTTATTATTATTTTCGCATTGCTCTAGGATATCAACTTTGGGAACAAAAGATACTATTCTATTTATAGGATTCTGTTTTTAGTAGTGGTATTTCCATTTACAATGTAGAGTACTTTTTGATCACTGAAAATGTCAAATCCTAGGAAATGTAAGATTCCTACCCATGATGCTAACATCATTCTCGAACAATTTTTGGCCAAAGACTCATTGGATGAATCCAGTTTTTCCAAAACAGACGATTCTGATGATTCAGACAATTCTGATGTTAGTTTCAAGAAGAGTTTTTATATTTTATTTTCACATTGAAAATCAGTCAGATTTGCTTCAACCTCAAAGAGCATGTTTACGTAAAATTAAATGAGTACTGGCAATGAGCTGAATTTTTTTTTCCTAAATGGGAAAGGGTTAAAAAATCATACATCATTGCTGAATTTGGCCAGATGCATTCTCTGCAGGGATTGAAACGTGGCTCTTCTGTGTCCTGTCACCTGCCTTTCCTGCCCTGGTAAACCTCATCTCCCCACTCTGGCACAGCACCCTCCCCTCCCTAATGTGGTCAGGGTGGTCCCTGTGATGTGAGCCAATTGTCCTACCTATTGAAGCTGAACCTCGAAAAGGGCCCCAGTTTTCTAGCAGGCAGGCATCTGCAGGAAAGACAGTCAGGGCCCAGGGCCCAGGCTGCAGAGGCCAGCGAGGCCTCCGGATAACCGCAGGCTGGAAGGCAATGGCCAGGAGCTGGCACGGGCGCGGACGGGAGCTGACCTGTCCTCTCCTGCAGGCAGCAGAAGGCAGGCATGGTCCCTCTCCCAAGAGCCTGGCTCACAACCATGACAGACCTTGCTCTTCCATGAGGACAGAAGGACTTACAGCAGAGGCCTTCAGACTAAAAAGCATTTGCCTGCAGCGAGCCAAGCCCGACAGCCATTTTCCCACTTTACAAATAAAAACAGAGGCTCACTCATCCCAGCCGGGACGATGTCCAGGCCTCCCTCCCGAAGGAAGCCTGCTTTAATAATCAATCAAGGAGCCATAAACCCCTCAGGCACCAAGTATTTCCCAGCTGGACGCATACTTGTGTGAAGGGTGCGGTGTGGATAGAAATGCGTAATTGGGGGTGTTATGAATGGGGTGGCAGGGATAATGATGGCTTTGGTTTACTGACCTTGCTCCTCTCATCCCTCAATCACTATCAAATAATGTGTTGTAATTGAGAAAGAATCTGGGCAAAGCAAGAGAACTCACTAAGAATATTGGGTGCTAAAACTACCTTCCTCATATATTTAGGCAACAACAGTTAGCTAGTGTATGCCATTTGTGGGAAGGAACTGCACCTTTGAACAGGGAAGGAAGTGTAGATTAGCCATGCTGATTCTTTTAAATGTAACTGAAATGATTCCCAAGATGACCAAGCTGTTAAGACAGGTTTTCAGCAGATGACATTGTTGTTTGTAATGACTCACCCCTGCTTCCTTAGAGGCAGACCCCACTGACTTGGGTCATGACCACGTAACTGGCTCTGATCAATGGGGTGGGGTGGGCATGACCTATCCTACACTCCACAAACTTACATGAGCTCTTGTGTTCCTGGGCCCCGAGAGAGGAGTCCCTCTCTAAGAAAGTCAATTGCATGGGACACTGGAGAGAGGGGGACAAGAGGCTCCCAGGAGTTCTGGAGGCGGAGGTCTTGGTGCCACCTTGGAACCCCATCCACCCAGGGCTGCACCCCTCTGTTTACTGGCTTCTACCTTTCCTGCGCCATCAGCTTCTGCCTCATCTCGAGGCTGTATGCCTTTTCTTTCCTTCATAGCTTGCAGACTCTTATGATTGTCTCACTCTTCATGCCAGTCACATGAGGTCATGGGAGCTCAGGCTGAAGGCAGAGGTCTCGTACAGGCTGAAGGGGCTGGCCATCCAAACCCAGAAATGTATCTCCAGTGGAAGGGGAGGCAGAGCCTGTTGGAGGAGAGGCATAAGGCAGGGGTGGCCGCCAGGGATGCTGAGAATGTCTGTGGACTCCTTCTTTCTCCCTCTCCGTAAACTATACCCTCTCCAAGGGCTCCAGGCCAGAGTGAACTTCAAGGCAGGACATGAAGCTTGGGAACGGGCTAAAGGATTCGCCTGCTGGGGCCATCTCTCCGGCACTGACAGGCATGCTTTAGACCAGTGGTTCTCAAACTTTTCTCTGAAAGAATTTGGAAAAATTCTCTACTCCTCATGTATTTTAAGTTTACATCTAAAAATGTTAAGCATGTGTGTTAGAAAGCTGCAAAGTCTGTAGTTTCCAGAACAGATTTAAAAGTAAAACTATTACCTTTTTAGAGTATCCATTAGCCTAACCAGGTGACCCTAGGGCAAGTTTGCTTCCTTCCTGTAGCCTCTGCAGCTGACGTGCTCTCGAAAGCGCCACCTCCTGAATGGAGGCCAACCAACACAAAATCAGTGTACCAGACAAAAATACAAACCAAGGACCCTCACAGGGTCCTCTTCACTCCCCTGCTTCCTCCACCACAGTAGGTGCTGGTAGCCACAGCTGAAAGACTTGAAGATCAATCACATCACAGGACTCTTTGCAGACACCCCCAGAACCAGCCCAGAGCCCAGTAGTTCCGCAGGGTGGCTAGACCTAGAAGAGCAAAAACAATCATTGCAGTTCGGCTCTCAGGAAGCCCCATCCCTAGGGGAAGGGGGAGAACACACATCAAGGGAGCACCCCGTGGAGCAAAAGAACCTGAACAGAAGCACTCGAGTCCCAGATCTTCCCTCTGACATAGTCTATCCAGATGAGAAGGAATCAGAAAAACAATTCTGGTAATATGACAAAACAGGGTTCTTTACCACCTCCAAAAGATCACACCAGCTCACCAGCAATGGATCCAAACCAAGATGAAATCTCTGAATTGCCAGAAAAGAATTCAGAAGGTCGATTATTAAGTTAATCAAGGAGGCACAAGAGAAGGGTGAAGTCCAGCTTAAAAAAATAAAAAACATGATACAGGATATGAAGGGAAAATTCTTCAATGAGATATCATACATTAAAAAAAAACAACAACTTCTGGAAATCAAGGACACACTTAGAGAAATAGAGAATGCACTGGAAAGTCTCAACAATAGAACTGAACAAGTACAAGAAAGAACATCAGAGCTTGAAGACAAGGCTTTCGACTTAATCCAATCCATCAAAGACAAAAAAAAAAAAAAAAGAATTAAAAAAAAAACGAACAAAGCCTCCAAGAAGTTTGGGACCATGTTAAACATCCAAACTTAAGAATAATTGGTATTCCTGAGGAAGAAGAAAAATCTAAAAGTTTGGAAAACATATTTGAGAGAATAATTGAGGAAAACTCCCCTAGCTTTGCTAGAGATCTAGACATCCAAATACCACAAGCTCAAAGAACATCTGGGAAATTCATCACAAAAAGATCATCACTTAGACACACTGTCATCAGGTTATCTAAAGTCAAGATGAAGGCAAGGATCTTAAGAGCTGGGAGTCAAAGGCATCAGATAACCAATTAAGGAAAACCTGTCAGAGTAACAGCAGATTTCTCAGCAGAAACCCTACAAGCTAGAAGGGATTGGGGTCCTACCCTCCTTAAACAAAGCAATTATCAGCCAAGAATTTTGTATTCAGTGAAATGAAGCTTCATAAAGAAAGGAAAGATAGTCTTTTCCAGACAAACAAATGTGAGGAAGTTTGCCACTAACAAACCAGCACTACAAGAACTGCTAAAAGGAGCTCTAAATCTTGAAAGAAATCCTCAAAATACACCAAAATAGAACCTCCTTAAAGCATAAATCTCACAGGACCTATATAACAATAACACAATGGGGAAAAAAGGTATTCAGGCAACAAGTAACATGATGAATAGAATTGTACCTCACATCTCACTACTAACATTAAACGTAAATGACCTAAATGCTCCACGTGAAAGATACAGAATGGCAAAATGGGTAAGAATTCACCAATCAAGTTTCTACTGTCTTCAGGAGATTCACCTAACACATAAGGACTCACAAAACTTAAGGTAAAGGGGTGGAAAAAGATAGTCCATGGACACCAAAAGCAAGCAGGGGTAGCTATTCTTATATCAGACAAAAGAAACTTTAAAGCAACGGTAGTTAAAAAAGACAAAGAAGGACATTATATAATGATAAAAGGACTAGTCCAACAGGAAAATATCGCAATCTTAAATATATATGCACCTAACATTGTAGCTCCCAAATTTATAAAACAATTACTACTAGACCTAAGAAATGAGATCGATGGCAACACAGTAGTGAGGGACTTTAATACTCTACTGACAGTACTAGAAAGATCATTAAGACAGAAAGTCAGCAAAGAAACCATGGACTTAAACTATACACTACAACAAATGGACTTAACAGATATTTACAGAACATCCTGCCCAACAATTGCAGAATATACAATCTAGTTATCAGCACATGGAACACTCTCTAAGATAGACCATATCATAGGCCACAAAACAAGTCTCAGTAAATTTAAGAAAATCAAAATTATATCAAGTACTCTCTCAGACCACAGTGGAATAAAATTGGACATCAACTCTAAAAGGAACCCTCAAAACCATGCAAATACATGGAAATTAAATAACCTGTTCCTGAACAACCGTTGGGTCAACAATGAAATCAAGATGGAAATTTAAAAATTATTTGAACTGAATGACAATAGTGACATGACCTATCGAAACCTCTGGGATACAGCAAAAGCAATGCTAAGAGGAAAGTTCACAGCATTAAGTGCCTACATCAAAATGTCTGAAAGAGCACAAATAGACACCTCATGGAACTGGAGAAACAAGAACAATCGAAACCCAGACCCAGAAGAAGAAAATAAAGAATGAAGATCAGAGCAGAACTAAATGAAACAAACAAACAAAAATATAAAAAAGATAAATAAAACAAAAAGCTGGCTCTTTGAAAAGACCAATAAAATTGATAGCCCATTAGCGAGATTAACCAAGAAAATAAGAGACAAGATCCAAATAAGCTCAATTTGAAATGAAATGGGAGGTATTACTACTGATACCACAGAAATGCAAAAGATTATTCGATGAATAATGAACATCGTTATGTGCATAAACTAGAAAACCTAGAGGAGACGGATAAGTTCTTTTAGACTAAACAAAGAAGATATAGAAACTCTGAACAGACAAATAACAAGCAGCAAGGTTGAAATGGTAATTAAAAAAAAAAAAACGCTGGCCAGGCACAGTGGCTCATGCCTGTAATCCCAGCACTTTGGGAGGACAAGGTGAACAGATCACTTGAGTTCAGGAGTTTGAGACCAGCCTGGAAAACATGGTTAAACCCTGTCTCTACTAAAAATACAAAAATCAGTTGGACATGGTGGCAGGTGCCTATAATCCCAGCTACTTGGGAGGCTGAGGCAAGAGAATCACTTGAACCCAGGAGGTGGAGGATGCAGTGAACCAAAATCACACCACTGCACTCCAGCCAGGGCAACAACAACAAAACACCATCAAAAAAAAAAAAAAAAAAGCCAACCAAAAAAAAAAGTCCAGGACAGACGGGTTCACAGCTGAATTATATCAGACATTTAAAGAAGAGTTGGTACCAATCTTATTGACCTATTCCACAGGATACAGAAAGAGGGAATCCTCCCTAAATCGTTCTATGAAGCTATTATCACCCTAATACCAAAACCAGAGAAGGACATAACAAAAAAAGAAAACTACAGACCAATATCTTTGATGAATATAGATGCAAAAATCCTCAACAAAATACTAGCTAACCGAATCCAACAGCACATCAAAAAGATAATCCAACATGATCAAGTAGGTTTCATACCAGAGATGCAGGGATGGTTTAACACATGCAAGTCAATAGATACACCACATAAACGGAATTAAAAACAAAAATCATGTGATTATCTTAATAGATGCAGAAAGAGCATTTCACAAAATCCAGCATTGTCAAATTGACATAGAAGAAACACACCTTAAGGTAATAAAAGCCATCTATGACAAACCCGCAGCCAACATTATGCTGAATGGGGAAAGGTTGAAAGCATTTCCCCTGAAAACTGGAGCAAGACAAGGATGCCCACTTTCACTACTTCTATTCAACATAGTACCAGAAGTACTAGCCAGAGCAATCAGACAAGAGAAAGAAATCAAGGACATCCAAATTCGTAAAGAGGAAGTCAAACTATCACTGTTTGCTGATGATATGATCATATACCTAGAAAACCCTAAAGACTCATTCAAAAAGCTCCTAGAATTGATAAATGAATTCAGCAAAGTTTCAGGATACAAAATTAATGTACACAAGTCAGTAGTTCTGCTATATACCAACAGCGATCAAGCTGAGAATCCAATCAAGAACTCAACCCCTTTTACAATAGCTGCAAAAAATACCTAACCAATGAAGTGAATATATAGGAATATACCTAACCAATGAAGTGAAATACCTCTACAAGGAAAACTATAAAACATTGCTGAAAGAAATCATAGACAACATAAACAAATGGAAACACATCCCATGCTAATGGATGGGTAGAATCAATATTGTGAAAGTTACCATACTGCCAAAAGTAATCTACAAATTCAATGCAATTCCCATCAAAATACCACCATCATTCTTCACAAACTAGAAAAAAAAATCCTAAATTTTATATCAAACTGAGAAAAAAGAGCCCATATAGCCAAAGCAAGACTAAGCAAAAAGAACAAATCTGGAGGCATCACATTACCCGACTTCAAACTATACTATAAGGTCATAGTCACCGAAACAGCATGGTACTAGTATAAAAATAGGCACATACCAATGGAACAGAATAGAGAACCCAGAAATAAAGCAAAACTGGTCTTCGACAACTAACCTTCAAAAAAGCAAACAAAAACATAAAGCGGGAAGGGACACCCTATTCAACAAATGGTGCTGGGATAATCGGCAAGCCACATGTAGAAGAATGAAACTGGTTCCTCATCTCTTACCCTATATAAAAATCAACTCAAGATGGATCAAAGACTTAAATCTAAGACCTGAAACAATAAAAATTCTAGAAGGTAATATCAGAAAAACTCTTCTAGATATTGGTTTAGGCAAAGGTTTCATGACCAAGAACACCAAAGCAAATGCAGCAAAAACAAAGATAAATAGATGGGACTTCATCGAATGAAAAAGCTTCTACACAGCAAAATAAATAATCAGCAGAGTTAACAGACAACCCACAGAGTGGGAAAAAATCTTCATAATCTATACATCTGAAAAAGGACTAATATCCAGAATCTACAAATAACTCAAACAAATCAGCAAGAAAAAACAATCCCGTCAAAAAGTGGGCAAAGGACAGGAATACAATTCTCAAAAGAAGATATACAAATGGCCAACAAGCATATGGAAAAATGCTCAATGGTCATTGCTAATGACCAGGGAAATGCAAATCATAACCACAATGTGATACCACCTCACTCCTGCAAGAATGGCCATAATCAAAAAATCAAAAAATTATAGATATTGGCATGGATGTGATGAAAAGGGAACACTTTTGCATTGTTGGTAGGAATGTAAGCTAATACAACCACCATGGAAAACATTGTGGAGATTCTTTGAAGAACTAAAAGTAGATGTACCACTTGATTCATCAATCCCAACACTAGGTATATATACAGAGGAAAACAAGTCATCATACAAAAAAGACACTTGCACATGCATGTTTATAGCAGCACAATTTGCAACTGCAAAAATATGGAACTAGCCCAAATGCCCATCAATCAGCAAGTGGATAAAGAAATATATATCTCTCACACTTTCTTTATCATCTATCTATCTATCTATCTATCTATCTATCTATCTATCTATCTATCTACCTACCTATCTATCTATGCAATGGAATACTACTCAGCTGTAAAAAGGAATAAAATAATGGCATTCACAGCAACCTGGATGGAATTGGAGATCACTATTCTCAAGTAACTCAGGAATGGAAAACCAAACATCATATGCTCTCACTCATAAGTGAGAGCTAAATTTTAAGGATGAAAAGGCAAAAGAATGACACAATGGACTTTGAGGACTCAGGCAGAAGGGTGGGAGGGCGGTAAGGGATAAAGGACTAACATTGGGTACAGTGTATACTGCTTGGGTGATGAGTGAACCAAAATCTCAGAAATCACCACTAAAGAACTTACTCATGTAACCAAACACCACCTGCTCCCCAAAAACCTATTGAAATAAAAAATAAATTTAAAAAAAATCACTCCTGAGGGAGGTTCTGATCATGCTGATCCTTAAAATTCTTGACACAGTGACCGGCATGTAAATAATAATAATAATAATAATAATAATAATAATAGTAACCATTGTTCAGCGCTTACCAGACAGCATGTTAAGACTTTTATATGCATTATCTTGCTTTATCTTCAAAACAACCCTAAGAAGTCAGCACTCTTTTAGTCCTATTTCATGGGTGAACTGCCCAAGATGTTACTGCTAGTAAATGGGAAAGTCGGGATTCAGGCCCGGGTACAGTCTAGTGCCTAATACTGTCCGCCCTGAGCTTTTACTGAATCAGCAGATGAGATTATGGGTCACTACCTGGTACTGGAGTTCCAATGAAAAATGTAATTTTATCATCCCAATCATTTCACTGACTCCTTCCCCATGAGAAACGGAAAGGACATGATCCAGTCACATTCTAACAAGGGCTTGACAGAAGAGGGTGCAATTACAGACCTTCATTCTCCTGGTCCCCAGCTTCAAGTAAGATGAATGAAAGTCTTAATTCTCAGTGTGGCTTAGTGACCTGTAACCCTCTGCTTCTCTGTCTCTTGATGTTTTCTTTTCTTGCCCCTAGGATGTAAATCTGCAGCTTTCCCAGGAAAGGCCACGTGCCAGACATTCTTTCAGGCCCTGGGCCTCACCAGCAGCCTCCTGACCTCACTTTCTGCTGAGAACTTGCCTGGAACCAGGGATGGGACTCAGAACCTTTTCACCATTCCAGCCTCAGGATGCCCTGGTGTCTGAGAAAGGAAAGGAAAACTCTTCCATGACCAGTCCCTCCTCCCCTACCTCACCAGGAGAGGCAGGGAAGCGCCCCCTACTCCCAGGGTGGTCTTGGAGTCCAAGTCAGACCAGGGTGGGGAAGCGCTGTGGATGGTCAGCCAAGCTGCACTTGGGATGTGAGAATTCTGAAATAGAGAGTGGACCTCAGACCTCAGGGCAGAGTCTCCTCCGGGCTCTTAACCCCAGATGCGTCCTCCATACTCCTTCCTGGCTGTCCAGCAGAAGCAGACTTGACCACACCACTCCCCAGCTTAAAGCCCACCCTGGACTCCAGGGTGGGTGCAGCCCCAATCCTGCCGGGCCGGCTTCCCCAGATCAGCCCTGCCCACCCTCCAGCCCCACAGCCAGCCACCCCGCCCGGACACTATGCCCACCCAGCCCCAAGCTGTGGGCGGGTCCCCCATGACCCTACAGTCCTCGACCTTCACCTCCTTACTAGTCAGGGGTCTCCAAAGAAACAGAACCAACAGCATCCTGCTTTTCTCCTGGCTCTGAGCCATCTCCATGGCTAGCACTGTGGAGATGGAGCTGCTTCCCCTGCTGGCCTGGTATTGTCCGTCCCATGTTGTAACTGCAGGACCCACACGTGGTAAGTCTTGTTTGGAGTTTATTGAGTGCATGAAGCCTTGGGGTCCTCTGAAAACAAGAGGTGAGCTCACAGCCTCCTCCACTGCCTGACTGCCCTCGTCCCGGCGAGGAAGAACCCACAGCAGGCCTCACACCCAGAACCAGCCAACTTCAGGCTCCAAAAGGCACCTTGTACCAATTTGGACTTGAACCTTCGGGGGTCTCCTCCTCTGAGGACCTGGGATTCCCATGCTTCTGATCCAGTAAGAAGCAAACTCAACCAAATCACTTCCCATCCTAACACCAATTTTACCAGAAATCCCATATTCTTGCCTCACTGCACCTCGAACCAGGACATAGTTTACCACTCCTGTCTCCAAAGATCCTGCCCTGGGGGCTGCTGTCTGTTGAATGGTGGCCCCAGAAAGATGTGTCCAAGTCCTAAGCCCTGGTACCTGTGAATGTGACCATACTGGGGAAAGATCTCTGCAGCTGTAACTAAGTAAAGAATCTTGAGATGAGATCTTCTAGATTAGCTGGATGGGCCCTAAATGCATGGACAAGCATCCTCACAAGGAGAGAGGACACGGAGGAGAAACGCAGAGAGGAAGGCCTGGGAGAGTGGAGACGGAGACCGGAGAAAAGCATCAAGGAAGGTAGAATGCTGCCGGCAGCCCAGGAGCCGGAGAGGAACCAGGAGGGGCCTCTCTCAGAGGCTGCGGGGTCCTGGCCCTGCTGACACTTGAATTTCGGACCTCTGGCCTCCAGAACTGTGAGAAAATATGTTTCTGTTGTTTTAAGTCCTCTGGTTGGTGGTCATTTGTCACTGCAGCCCCAGGAGTCTCTGTGGTCTTGCCCTACCTCCCCACCCCATCTCAACTCCTCCCTCACCAGCTCCGGCTGCACTGGCCTCCTTCCACCCTCCTCCCTCCCCATCCTTCTTCCTTCCTCTTTCCTCCTCCCTCCTGCCTCCCCCTCCTCCCTCCTGCCTCCCCTTCCTCCCTCTTTTTCTCCCCTCCTGCCTCTTGCCTCCTTCCTGCTCCCTTCTTCTTCCTCCCTCCTCCATCCTCCCTCCTCCCTCTTCCCTCTTGCCTCACTTCTCTTTCCTCCTCCCTCCCGCCTCCTCCCTCCTTCTTCCTCCCTCCTGCTTTCTCCCTCCTTCCTCTTTCCTCCTCCCTCTCCTCCCTCCTTTTTATTCCCTCCTCCCTCTGCCTCCTACCTCCTCCCTCCTCCCTCCTCCCTCCACCGTGCCCAGCCAACGTCTCCTCTCATGCATGCTTCTCACCAGCTGGTTCTGCAGCCCCACCGGCCTCCTTCCTCCCTGCCGATCTCACTCACAAGTTGCTTCCCTCCATGGCCTATGCTGCCCACCACCCAAAATGCAGCCCCTCTGCCTCCCGCTCCCTGCTCCTGTCTTTGTCTTGAGCCCTCAGCACTGTCCAGCTGCCTCCCTTCCTGCCTGAACATGAGCCCCACCAGGGAAAGGTCTTGGTGTATTTTGGTTTTTTCTCTCACTCTCCCAAGACCCTGGAGTAAAGCACAGCTCAAGTGCACCATGGGAAAGAGCTGGTGCGTGAACAGATGAGAGGTTCAAGGGCAAAGAGCCAGCTGTCATGGGCGGGTACGCGAGGCAAGGAGGGCAACTCGGTGATCGGGGCTGATGGTGCAGCCAGCTGGGTAGGGAGAGGTCTCGTCGCACTGGCTTCTGGGGTGGCTGATGGTCTTTCCCTGGTTGGCACTGGAGCTCCTGGCTCTCCAGCCCCTGTGGGGAGGAGGAGGCAGCCCTAACCCCATGAGATCCCTGTAGGCACAGACACTGGGTCAGATGCTCCTGGTGTGTGAGGAAAGCCTACCCTGTCGCCAAATACACCCTTGTGTGGAACAGGGTCAAGTATTACGTGTAATAGCAGATGAGGAGCCGTGGTATTTTCTCAGTAAATAACGGGTCGGCTGGGATTGGCGTCCGTGCCAGCTGACCGCAAGTGCAGCGGCCCCCAGGACTTCTTATTGCCAAGATCCTGCCTTGTAAATCGTTGGTGTTCACAGTGAGTGGGGACCTGGTTCACACAGTTCCTCTCTCCATCCTGTTAATTACCTCCGTGGAGGAAGCGAGGTCAGGACTCCCACCCAGATGATTTCGTCACAGGGCTGTTCTGCTGTGATTCCGGAAGGTGCTTTTCTTACCGACCACCGCATTACCACCTGAAGCCAAGAAATGCTTTTAAAGGGGACGGCAGAGGGGAGAGAAGGAGGAAGCCACAGGCCCTGTGCCAACTGCTGGGCCTGCAACCTTCGCTTCTCTTCGCTGGCGTTTGAGCTGGAGACGTGATGACCCCCATGTGAAATGAGGGGACAGGGGTTCACAGAGGCCAGGGTTCCACCCCAGTGGTGAGTGGTCAGCCAGGACATGGCTCCCTGTCTCTCCAGTGACCAGGTGGGCACCGGCTCCTGATTGTTCCAAGCCCTGGTCAGCCTCTGCCATCCCTGAACTAGTGACTTCCGTTTGCATTCTGCCCCAGGGTCTTCCGGGCACCCCACAGGCAAGAGCCCCTGCAAGGACCATATCACGTGAGGCTGTGCTGAGTCCTGCGACAGGCAGGAACTTGTCCTCCGCCCCGGCCACTGGGGCGATTTGCGGGTCTTCCTCTTGGTTTAACGAAGGCTCTGGCCTGGCTCTGGAGCTCACCAAGATGCTTAAGCCATCAGTTCCTGGCTTGCATTTCTAGAGCCACCCGTGTAGTTGAGAGACGATGAGAAAGTTCGCCGGAGTTGCAGTCCTGCTCGTGCCTCTGTCTGGGGGAACTGTGGCTTGTGGTTAAGCCGCTGTCTTTACCTGTAGCGGGAGGTGTCTGCTTGTCACCCACAGGCGCGGCCCACGTGTGTCTGTCACGGTGTTTCGTGCATGTGCCCTGGCCCTGTGCTTCTCAGTGGCAGTGACTGAGTTTTCTAGTCGACCCGTGCCTGGTCTGTGGCCTCCGGCACAGTCCGCCACTCGCAGCCCCCGCAGTGCTCCCAGGAGCCCCCCCACTCTCCTCTTCCCATCGTCTCACCAACGGCTGTTTTCCTTCTCTGAGCGTCCTGAATCGACACCCCGTTATTCCTGGACATGAGCTGTTCGTGGGGGCGGGCTGTGCTGGGCCTTTGACCTTCCCGTCAGTACATTCATTCTGCAAGACTTCCTCTTTGGCCCATCTCCCATCCCCCACCAGGACAACTAAAATTGCTAGATGGCGGCGCTTTTATTAACCAGAGATGATTTTATAATCGTCAACTCAGAGTAGCCAATTAGTCCCTCTCCTCACACACTCGCACAAACACGTGTCCAGGGCTGTGTTGTTCTAAACCCGCTGACCCGTGTTCTCCTATCAGGAGCCTTCCAAACGGAAAATGGCTCCAGCAGCCACACCGCCAACAAAAACACAGCTTCGCAGGGCGGCTGCCCCTGCGCTGCGCTCAGCCCAGGCCTGCCCACCTGTCTAGCACCGCCCACTCGCCTAGCACCGCCCATGCACCCTTCAAGGCCCAACTCCTGGGGCACCTCCTCTATGAAGTCCTCCTGAGCTTCACCGGTCAAGCCAGCTCCTCAGCCTCCTGTCTCTGGCCACAAAGTCTTTAGCGCCCAGCCCTGCCCGACGCCCGCTCAAGGGTGTTCATCTCCACAGAGAGCTGGTGAATGTAATCTCTCATACCGAAGAAGTGTGGGACGGGGCTGCCCGGTGGCAGAGGCTATTGTCAGAGAGTCACAGGGCCTGGAAACCCTCATGCCTCCCCCTCCTGGGTTGGAAATCCTGGAGCTGACTTTCAAGGCAACTTTCAAGACCAAGTACAGACGCCAAGGTCAAATGCAAACAAGCAGAAGCTCGGCGGAGCGTTAGGGCTCGCAGGACTTCAGGGGAGGAGCCCAGACTCTGGTTTTGGGGCTGGGAGACATTTCCAGGCCCTCTTCTTGTCACATTGGACAAAGGACATCATCACTCTGAGCTGTGGCCATCTCCCTGCCTCGAGAATAAGATGGGCGAAGCCTGAGGGCTGCTCACGTGTGTCTGTCACGGTTTTAATGACCTACATGAAACCGTGGCTTAATGGGGCCCATGACGCTAAAGAGATTCTTGTAAAATAGACATGGGGGCAGCTAGAAGCTTCGGGCTCCTCTGTGTCCAGTGGCCTTGGGCAGCCTCCCAGCTCCATGAAATCTCAGTCTTTTCATCTGTGTAAAGGAGACACTCACTTCTGTCCCACTTCATCCGTGGAGTGATAGCCACGTAAGCTAAAGTGTGAGAGAACGCCCCGAAAATGGGCAAGTTCCTACAAGTATGAAGCTTTGTCTGCAGATCTCAGAGAAAAGAACGACGGGTGGTTTTGGAGCCCTAAGTTCCCTACTTCCGTGTGTTTGCACACTTAGAGGACAGTGAGGACGGCTTTGATTCCCCGAAGTGAACCACCATCATCGTTTCTTTACCCAGTGTGGTCAGCCCTGAGACTTGGGCTGAGGCTCAAACGCCATCCTGGGGGCTGGGCCTGCTAGAGCTCCTGGAACCCTGGAGGGAGTAGCCCTGTGGCCTGGGGGCCCCTCCGTCTCTGCAGTCTGACATCGTACAACCCCCAGCTCTCAGCCATGCTGCCATTTGACCCCCAGTTCCTTCTCAAAATATCCCTGACAGTTCCCTGGATGAAAATGCAGTGGCACTCAATGAAAATTTATGTTTCAGGCCCCAGAGGAAAGAGTCAGAGCCCTGATGGGTTTGTTTAAGCCCCGCCCACCACCTCTGCTGACCTCAGCCCTAATGACAGGGCGAGTGCCCAACTCCATCAGGAGGTCGCGGTTGGGGGGCTCCGCATAAGGCTCGGGTTACCGGCAGCCTGAAGCCTGCCAGGAGGAACAAGCAGGGGTGGCCACCAGTCCCCAGACCTCAGGCCACCTGGGGTCCTCTAGGGAGCTGCCTCCTTCACCCCTCCCTGCACCCCTGCACCATCCTGACGCTGGCTGTGGTCTGGCCTTTCCTTCCCAGACCTTCCCCTCATTAAAGCGAGTCCTTCTCAGGTGCCCAAACTGCCCAGGTGGCCCTGCACCCAAGGCCCAAGATCTGCCCAGTGGAAGGAGAAGAGAGGGAGCTTCCTCGCCTGGGGTGTTGAGGACCCTGATGGTGTTGTGTCCCTGATCTTATCACCCATTATTCTGCAGGACTGAAGAGTGCCTCCCAGCGACCCCATGCAGATGTGATCACCTAAGTGACACCGTGACCTGCAGAAGAAGAGGAAGAGAGGGAGAGAGGAAAGGAGCGTGATGTGCAATATCGGGATCTGTCCTCTGCGTCTGTGACCTGCCCAAGCCGCCCAATGGGACACTTGACCTTGCTGCACTGTGCTGTGGACTCCACTGCAAGATGAGCCTGAGGAAGGGAGGCGCTTAGCCGGGTAGGATTCGTGCCTACATGTGCCACATTTCTTGGATAAAAATTAAAATGGTTAATAACCTCCTAGAATAATGTGGAAAATCGGAAAGGATTCTGCAGGACGCAAGCAGCCAGAGGATGCGCGCATACAGCATCGACCCCCGGCCGGGGGTCCTACCTCGCTCCTCTTCCTCCCTCTTTCTCTTCCCTTTGGTTTTGTGGACTCAGTGGTGCTTCTCCACCCCTTCCTCTGCCTCCGTGCCATGTGAGAGGAGGGAGAAGGCTCATCTCCCCCAGCATCATTCAACAGTACCCAGCCCCAATCATGCCAGGACCCAGAATTGATCAGATGCCAACAGAACACACTGAGGGTGCCTCAGGTAGAGGGCCTCTGTGATCTGGAGTGTGGCATGGGGAGAGTAGGCATTTGGGGGTGTCAGGTGGGGGGTTGGGGGTTCCCCCAAAAGGCTGGCAGGGAGGAGGTGGTAGGGCAGGTCTCAGACCTTGTGGGTGGACACCTAGGCAGGACTTTCCTGCCCCTGCAACCCCAGGGCTGGCAGGCTGAGGTTCAGATGGGCTCTTTCCCCAACAGTACCATGCTGGGGTGGGTCTCCGAATCTCTGCATCAGTTCCTCACAGAGTTCCCAGTTCCCTGGAATCTCTGGAACCCCGGCCCCTGGTGTTTCCAGTTCCCTGGAATCTCTGGAACCCCAGCCCCTGGCGTTTCCAGTTCCCTGGAATTTCTGGAACCTTGGCCCCTGGAGTTTCCAGTTCCCTGGAATTCCTGCCCCCACATCTCTGCTTAGCCAGCCCTTAGCCATCCTTCAAGGCTGGGCACACCACCCTCACATGTGGCGGGCAGACCCAGCCCCATGCAGCCCATATGCCCACTGTAGACGATCGATCGGTGGAGGCTTTCCCTCCTCCTCTCTCTGAATCACCTGCCTGAGGAGGCCCAAGGCCAGGTAAGGCCAGCCAGGCTGACCTAAGGCCCCGAGGCTGTCCTGAGCTCTCCTCTGCCACCTGGTGGCCGATCCCTGAAACTGCTGCAGGCTTTGCACTTCTGACTGGGGCTGACCACCTGGCCCCTTCCAGATCCCTGAATGCTCTTAGGGGCTCCTCTCCTCACCCTCCACGTGGACAGCATTGCTGACCTCAGTAGCTGCGCACAGAGGCTGTGCTGCTTTTCTGCGGCCGGGGTTGAGCCCTGGGTTCAGATGGGGGATGAGGCCTCCCTGTCCTTGGCTTCAAGCGGTCCAATCTGTTTGCTCTTGCCACCCTCTGCTTGGTCTCTAGCATGCCACCTTCTACCCAGCCCTGGCTGAGTGTCAGGGCAGCCCGCTGAACAACTTGGAGGCAAGTTCCTGGGGCTGGGCTGGAGTCTTGGGTGCCTCTGCCTCACGCACATCCCAGAGTCACAGCATCCTATAGTTACCCACAAGGGTCTGTTGGACACTTGTGCGTCTTGGAACCCCATCCTCCTAGGAAGGGCCCAGAAAGGCAGAGAGTGACCTTCATTTCATCTTTACTCAAAAATCTGAGTCTCAATTAGCAACCCAAGATGACATCCCCGCAGTTGTAGAAGGCCTTCCAAATCCTCATGGGAACATAATCCCTGCTGCCTCCAAGTCCTTGAGAGCCTGTGGTCCTTGCTGCGCAGCAACATGCTTCTTATCTGACCAGGGTTGGCAGCTCACCGCTCATTCCTGGAGGGGCCACAGAGCCTGGCGCGGCACTTGGTGTGTGGGGGCAGGTGGATGTGCAGCCAACCATGGCCAGCCATGCCCACTGCAGGGCTGCTTCTGCTGGCCTCTGCCTCCCTTGTAGGACCTGAACTCCAGCTCCAGAAGCCTCCCCTAGAACAGCTGGTGTCTCTGGCCACTTACCAGGGCTGGGTTCCATGAGGGTCATGGCAGATGCAGATCTTCCCACAGCTGGGAGGCTGCCAAGGCCAGAGGCAGGTGGAAAGAAGCCCATCACCTGGGCAGAGGCCCCCAGGGCAGATGCTGGTGCTCACCCGTAGCCCCCTGGCTCCTGTCCCCACAGGCTAGAAAGGGATGCTCAAAGCCCCCAGAATCTGCTTCCTCGCTGGAACCATGAGTCTTGTGTGAGGTTGTTAGTGGACTTTTAATGTCCAGCAACCCCCATGTCTCTGAGCCTGGAGTCAAGCCGAGGAGCATGCAAGCCCCAGCCTGAGAAGCTTCCAGGCACCTTCAGGCCCCCATCAGACAGGGGGAGATGTCAGGGTCGGGAGGAGTCCAGAGGTTGCCCAGTAATGGCCACCCTGTAACTTGCATGGCTAGACTGCCTCTCCAGAGAAGATTCCCCTCACCCCAGCTTTGCTCCCAGATGCTGTGACACACGGGGATTCTGCCATCCCCACACTTCTGGTGTGTGCACCAGCTGCTGCAGGAACAGACCAAAGGGGAGCAAACATGCGTTGTGCTGGTGCCACACAAGGCTCCATGTGCCCTTCCATGGATGGACAGGGTGGGGACGTCAAGAACACACAGCCAGTCGGGTGGCCCCAGATCCTGTGCCGGTGCCTCACTGCTCCACTCTGGGGCCCCCACAGTGATGGTGTGAGGCATGCCACCTGCCTGGGGCCAGGGAGCTGCGTGTGTCTCAGTAAGGATGCCCCAGTGCACCAGCTGCAGAATGATGAGCATTTGAAAACTGCCCCTCCCAGCCCGGCCCCCCCGGGAACAGGATCTGCCTGCTGTCACCAGGAAGACGTCCTTTCCCTGTGTTGAATGGGTTGGACTGAGAAGGGGTGGTCGGGACACAGCCCTGGGCTGTACACACCTGGAAACACACCCGTTCCAGCACCCAGCTCTGCAAAAGTGAACCTCAGGACTTCCTCCACCCCTCTAATAGCACCTTGGAGACAACCATGTCCACCACTTGGCAGGTTTCAACTATT
Source organism: Papio anubis (assembly GCF_008728515.1). Taxonomy (NCBI): domain Eukaryota; kingdom Metazoa; phylum Chordata; class Mammalia; order Primates; family Cercopithecidae; genus Papio; species Papio anubis. The sequence continues at coordinate 122,816,526 of NC_044985.1, forward strand.
TGAGAGTAGCATCTTGATCCACTTCTTCTAGAAACTGTCTGGGTATCCTGAGCAGCACAGCCTACTTAGCTTCATCAAACTTCACATTTCTTAGATTAATTAATTTTAGACAAATAGAGAATTTAAGCTCCAATACACCAAGGACACCCTGCTTTGAATATGTGTGAGCATAGAACAGATTAGCATACAGAGGCTCTGACCAGGCCTGCAGCAAATATATCTGACTTGATTTAATCTAGTTTTTGCCAACCATTTTCATGTAATACATATTAGCATCCTACCAAATAGAGACTCGTGGGACTGAAGTGACCAGCTCATCCCAGGAATTTCATGGGACTTTCCTGGTTTTAGCAGTGGAAGTTCCACACCCCTGGAAACCCCTCAGTCCCAGGCAAACCAGGACAGTCGGTCATCCTACACAAAACCCGCTTTGGGAAAGCTGCTCTGATGAATGATTTCCAAAACACGCTCCGCTTAACTCTCCCTTGCCTTCCTCAGACGCTTAAGAGGAAGAAATTAAAATGTTTTAAAAAGCAGGATAAGAGCTGCGGGATGATGGAGTGAAACTAAAACCCCAAGTCCAGAGGGAGGGAGTGGCATGGGAGGAGGGGTGGAAGGGGTGGCCCCGTCATTGCTGAAAAGGCAGAGCTCTGTGCCCAGGTCATTCCACAGAGGAGATGCGACATCCATCGAGAGCCTATTACAGCCCCTGCCACAGGATGCCTCTGACCAGATGCCAAGATCCCAGCAACGTCAGGGGAATACGGGAAAGTATTATCTTTCTTTTGAGACATGTTGACCTATTTTTTTTAACTTTCGATTTAGTGCACTCATAGCATAACAATAAGGTGGGGGAAAATCTAATTTATAAACACCCACAATTCTCTCCACCCTAACAAATTGTATTCACTTTTCTCTCTTCCTTTCTAGCTATTGTACATGCATATATGTAATTGTTCCAGAGGCATAACCATGGTGCAAGTAGAAGCTTGCATTTTGCTTTTTTCAATAAACACATCCTAAAAAAAATTCTCCTTATTACTGTTTGGTCTTCATAATTATTTCAGAGAATGGGTGCAACCATTCCAGTGAGAAAATGCACAGTATTTACCTACACCTTACCCTGTTTGAATTTTGAGATTACTTGTAATTTTTCCTTGTATGGCCAATGTTGTAATGGGCATCTATGTATTAGGTTGGTGCACAAGTAATTACAGTTTTTGCCATTACTTTCAATGGCGAAAACCACAATAACTTTTGGACTAACCTAATACATAAACCTTTTCTTCTGTCTGGATTAGTTATTTACATATATATTGAATAATGAAATTTGGATCAGCTTTCCTGTGATGACTCAGACTCAATATGAAAATGACTGTAAACGTTCCAAAGACAGAAAGTCACAGTTGATTATTGCAGCTGGGCACAAAGGACACAGTGCTGATTTTGCTTTTTTATTCTTTTTTATAAATACAGATGAATACATGAACCATATATAAAATGAAGAATAATTGCTGGGTAATGTCAGTGGAAATGCAGAGGATGTGCCTTTGAAAATCATTTTTATATAAGCAGTGCAAACACTGACCAAAAAAAAAATAATAATCAAAATAAACTTTTCCAGAACTCTAGAAATTAACCAAAGGCTTGCAACAATTCAGGGAGCATTTATTCAGGAAAAGTGGCTGAATCGCCATAAGAACCGTGAGATGCGTGGCACTGTAACTTGCCCTAGCCCAACCCCTCTCTCCAGCTCTGCAGTAACCACAGAAGTCAATGGTCCTGCAATCACAGTGAAAGCCAGCAGCCTGGCAGACAAGCTAGGGGGCGGAATTCAGTCGGAGCTCCTCCAAAGCCCCATTTCCAGAGAGCTGCCATTCCTCAGCCTGTTCATTCCAGCTCTCTGGCAATTGTTTATTATGATAGCAGCTTGAGGTGATGAAACAATAGAGGTAAACAAGATGATGGAAAAAACCTAAAAGGAAAAGTTTGGGAAAGAAATATCCAGAAGGAGGCTTTGAGAAACTCCAACACTTTTGTGGGACTCCAGAAGGCCACATGCACGTCCAGGAAAGATCTGATGGGGCCTGAGGCGTCACCACTGGCTGCACTCAAGGTGCCGTGGAAGTAGGAAGTGAAGATCGTGCTCAGTTGGAAGCTGCTTGCCTGTGACTTGAAGCATTGCCCCACACAGAGGCAGGGCCCCTCAGCAAAGGCGGTCAAACTTACTGGTTCTAGGTAGTCAAGGAAATTATCCAGTCATGATCTGCCAGCTATGCTGAGTACAGACCTCAGTGGTCACACAGGACAAAGAACACAGAAATAGCTCGGGAAAGCCACTCAACAAGCAAATAGCAGCAACAACAACAAACCCTGAGGAGAAGGAGAATCTGATTTCCAGAGTTGGCATATTATATTATTTTTACATATTCAGTTTTCAACAAAAATTTAGGAGGTGAGCAAAGAAACATGCAAGTATGGTCTGTCACGGGAATTAGAGCAAAAGCACGGGTGTTGGATTTATTAAACAAGGAATTTAAGTCAGCTACTTTAAATATGTTTAAAGAAATAAGGAAACTATGTCTAAAGAACTGAAGGAAAATATGAGAACTGTGTCTCATGAAATAGAGATTAATAAGGAGATAGAAACTGGTTTTTCTTTAAAAACCACATAGAAATTCTAGAGTGGAAAAGCATAGTCACTGAAATGAAAACTTCACTAGAGGCAGTCAGTGGCATATTTCAGCTGGCAGCAGAAAGAATAAACAAGATTGAAGATAGGTCCATGGAGTTTTTTCAGTCTGAGTAAACAAAAATAAAAAGAATGAGGAAAAATAAACAAAGCCTCAGAGATCTGTGGGCCTACCAGCAAATGCATAATGGGACTCCTTGAAAGGGAGGAGAAAGAAAAGGGGGCAGAAATAACATTTAAAAAACAATGACCAAAACTTCCACACATGACAAAAAATCTTAATCTACACATCTAAGAAGCTTAATAAATTCCAAGTAGAATAAATGGAAAGAGATCCACAAGTAGACACCTCATAATCAATTGCCAAAAGCCAAAGACCAAGAGGAATCTTGAAAGCATCCAGAATCAACTCATCACATTCATGTATCCTCAGTAAGATTAACAGCGAATTTCTCACCAGAAGCCATAGATGCCAGAAGGCAGTAGGAAAACATTCCTGACATGCTGTAAAGACTGTCAATCACGAATTTAATATTTAGCAAAACTATCACTCAAAGAGAAAGAGAAATTGAGACATTTCCAGATTAAAAGAAAAACCTGAGAGAATTTGTCACTAGCAGTCCTGCACTACAAGAAGCATACACCTACTATGTACCTACACAAATTTAAAATTAAAAAAAATTTAATAAAAAAAGGAAACACTGAAGGAAATATTTCAGGCTAAAATGACAAGAAATACACAGCAACTTGAGTTCACATGGAAAAATCAGAGCATCCGTAAAGGTAAGTACATAGGTAAATATGAAAGATGGTATATAGGCATCATTGTTTGAAACTCATTTTTCTCTATCTGATTTTAAAAAACAACTGCAAAAAGCAGCAATTATAAATCTGTGTTGATGGGTTTTCACTGCATAAATATGTAATTTGCATGACAATAATAGCAGAAAGGAAGGAGAAGTAATGGTAGTATATAAGGGTGAAGCTTTATATACTATTAAAATTAAATTTGTAGTCATCTCACCTAGACTGCTATACAGTAGGATGTAATTATAATTTCCAGGGCCACCACTAACAAAATATCTCAAAAATATATAGTAAAAGACGTAACAAGGAAATTAAAATGGTATGCTAGAAAATATCTTTTCAACACCAAAAAGTAAAAAATGGAGAAACAAAAAAGATGTAAGAGGTACAGAAAAAGTGCCAAGATAATTCAATGGGAAAGGAATAGTTGTTTCAATGAATGGTGCTGAGACAATTGGATAGCCACATGTGAAAAATGAAGTTTTACCCCATCTCATACCATATACAAAAATTAATTTAAAAGAGTAACCTAAATGTAAGAGCTACAACTATAAAATATTTAGAGAAAATAGGTGTAAATCTTCATGAGTTTGAGTTGGGCAATGGTTTCTGACATATGACACCAAAAGTATAAGCAACCAAAAAAAATAGACAAATTGGATTTCATGAAAATTAAAAACTTATACAACTTAAAGCACATTATCGAAAAAGTAAAAAAAAGCAAGCCACATAATGGGAGAAAATATTAGCAAATCATACATTTGATAAAGGACTAGTATCTAGAATACATAAGGAATACTTATAACTCAACAATAGAATGACAAATAATCCAACTTTAAAATGGGCAAAGGATTTGAATAGATATTTCTCCAAAGAAGATACACAAATGGCCAGTACACACACAAAAAGATGTTCAACATCATAAGCCATTAGGAAACCTCATCTACTAAGATTGCCATGTCAAAAAGATGGACAATAGCAAGTGTTGACAGGGATATAAAGCAAGTGGAAACTTTTTACATTGCTGGTGGAAATGCAAAATGGTGCAGGCACTTCAGAAAGCAGTTTTGAAGTTCTTCAAAAAATTAAACATAGTATCACCATATGATCCATTCTACTCATGGATACATATCTATGATAAATGAAAATATATGTACATGCAAAAACTTTGTACGTATATGTTCATAGCAACATTATTCATAATAGCCAAAGAACCCAACTGTCCATCAGCTGATGAATAGATAAACAAATTGTGATATATCCATGCAATGGAATATTATTCAATCATAAAAGGATGAAGTCCTAATATATGCTTCAATATGCATGAACCTTGAAAACATACTAAATGAAATAAGCCAGACATAGTAGGCCACATATTGTGTGATTCCATTTGTATAAAATATCCAGAATGGGAAGATTCATGGAGACAAAAATTAGATTAGTGGTTGCCAGGGCCTGGGGGGAAGGGGAGATGAACGTGAAGTATAAGGTTTTGTGATAAAGTTGTTCTGGAATTAGATACTGGTAATGGTTGTACAGCATTGTGAATATACTCAAAATCACAGAATTGTACACTTTAATGGGTAAAAACATTATATACAGTATGATGTCACTTTGGTAGAAAATGCATGTATGTATTATATATATTTAGAAAAAGATCTGCAAGGATATAAACTATTAACAGTGGTAATTTTTAGGTGATGCGAATATAATGTTGCTACCATTTTTGTGTTCTGATTTTCTAAATGGAAATACACTGCTTTTGTTTAAAAACAAGATTATTTCTAATTTAAACAAAACAACACATGATTAACTGTAATTCCTAGCAAATGGCCTGTAGGTGCCTCCTGAAGAACCGCCTTCACCACCTGCACTCCTGGCGGTGGTCGTTCACCCTACCATCTGCCCTGCTTTTCTCCTCCACTTCAATGACCCCGTATTTAACTGCTCAATCTTTTGGAACTTCATATTAGTGGAATTGCAATTCATGGGTGGTTTTCTTTGATCTTGGCGCTCTTAGCCGTGTCATACACGCGAATCTACCCTGACATTGCTGTATGGAGGGATAGTTCTAAGTTTCATTTTGACTAGCATCCTGTTGGAATAAATATAACAATGCATCTATCTATCCTATGTACATTGAAGTAGGGACAATTCTAGGATGATTGGCAAGGAGGCGCCACTAGAGGATTATGGAACATTGCCCTGGGACCCCACAGCATACAAGTCTCCTGGGGCACCTGAGAGCAAATTCACCCAGAAATTCTGCTGACCTCAACATATACTAGAAATGTCACTGCTTTCCAAAGGGGTTGAAACAGTTCATACTCCTGTACAGTGGTATATGAGTTTCTATTGGGCCACACCTCAGCAACACTTCCTAAATTATCATGGCTTTTACTTATCAATCTCAGTATTCACTATGGTTTGATTTGCATTTCTCTGATCACTGATGAGGTGGAGCACATTTTCATTCGTCTATTTCTTTACCTCCTGTTTCTGCCGAATTAGCATTTTAGTGAGCTGTCTTTACTACCTGATTGGTCGGGCGTGAGCTAAGTTGCAAGCCCCGTGTTTAAAGGTGGAAGTGGTCACCTTCCCAGCTAGGCTTAGGGATTCTTAGTTGGCCTAGGAAATTCAGCTAGTCCTGTCTCTCAGTCCCCCCTCTCAACAGGAAAACCCAAGTGCTGTTGGGGAGGTTGGGTGACGACCACTCTAACTGCTTCCTGCTGAATCGGGGTGTAGTAGGGGTCGTGCAGTTGAGATTTCCTCAGGAGGAGTGCTTTTGATGTCATTAACATTGGAGCATGGGCTAAAAGGCAGGTCCAGGGGTCCATGGTAGATCTTAGTCATGGGCTGCATCTGGGACTGCATTTGAAAAATGATTTGTGGTTTTATAGTATTGATTCTGGAAGAGACAAACTTAACAAGGAGGTTAAAGATACAGGGATTGAAATGTATGGCCTGAAGTGCACGGGATTATTTCTTTGGCACACTTCACAGGCCCTGACTATCTGCTTGATAGTATTGAAAAGGCCTGGTCCAGTAAAGGCCTGATCCAATAATAATTTGGCCATCTGATGGGTGCTGTCAATGGCTAAGTGAAAGGTTTGGTGAAGGGTTTTAAGTAATTTCTGTTGGTTAGTTGCAGGCAAAAGTATTTTTCCTTCTTCGGTGGCTAGCCATGCTGAGGAGAGGAAACTTTTTCCTCGTGAGGTTCCCCATTCTATTTCTTTTGCTCAGTACTGGGGCTTGGTTTCCTGGAGGGGATTACCTCATACTAGGGGTCCTCTTATAAGCATTTCTAATGGAGGGTCCTGCCTTGCGGCTCTTTTGGCTTCAATACCCTCTTGGCGGTTCCCTTCTATTTCCCTTCCCTTTCCTTTCTGATGACCCCGGCAGTGTAAGACTGCCACCTCTTTAGGTTTCTGTGCAGCCAACAATAATCTCCTAATGGCTTCCTGATGTTTCATAGGTGTTCCCTCAGAAGTTAGGAATTCCCTTCCTCTCCATATTGCTGTGTGGGCATGGAGGACTAGGTAAGCATACTTAGAGTCTGTATAGATATATATAGTTACCCTTTTTCCTTTTCCTAATTCTAGTGCCCAGGTGAGGACTATTAGTTCTGTCAGCTGAGCGCTAGTTCCTGGAATGAGGGGATTACTTTTGTTTTTGTTTTTGTTTTTTTTTGAGACACAGTCTCGCTCTGTCGCCCGACTGGAGTGCAGTGGGTCGATGTCCGCTCACTGCAAGCTCCGCCCCCCGGGCTCATGCCATTCTCCTGCCTCAGCCTACCGAGTAGCTGGGACTACAGGCGCCCGCCACCACACCTGGCTAATTTTTTTTTTGTATTTTTAGTAGAGACGGGGCTTCACCGTGTTCGTCAGGATGGTCTCAATCTCCTGACCTTGTGATCCACCTGCCTCAGCCTCCCAAAGTGCTGGGATTACAGGCATGAACCACAGCGCCTGGCCGAGGGAAATCCTTTTAAGTATTCCATTATCGCTGACCACTGCATACCCCGCTTTTTGAAGTCTTTTTTCTACAAAGGAACTTCCATCAGTATACAAGTTGAGGTCGGGATCAGTCAAGGGAACCTATAGAAAGTCCCCTTAAGCGGTGTAGGTTTGAGCAATCACCTGTTGACCGTTATGTTTTATCTTTTCTTCATTGTCTGGAAGAAATGTGGCTGGGTTAAGAGTTGCACAAGTGTGCAGTCGCAGCACTGGCCCTTCGAGTAATAGAGCCTGATATTTAAGCAAATGGTTGTCTGACAGCCACAAGTCCCCTTTAGCAGTGAGTATGTCATTTACATCATGAGATGTCCACAAGTAAGATCTCTTCCCTGTATTATTTTAACTGCTTCAGATACTAAGACTCCTACTGCAGCCACTACCTGTAAACAATAAGGCCAAGCTTTGTGATTATTTTTCAAAAATGGCTTAATTCTTCTTGGCCCTTTGTGTTTTCATATACATTCTAGTGTCATTTGGTGTCAAATTCCACCCTACCCCTTGCCTTCCCCCTGAAAAAAAAAAATCAAAACTATGGACATTTTGTTTTTTGGGGTTTTATATAGTTTTTTTTTAAAAAAACTTCTATTTTAAGTACAGGGTGCATGTGTAGGCTTGCTACATAAGTAAGTTTGTGTCCTAGGGTTTGTTATACAGATATTTTATCACCCAAGTATTAAGCTTAGTACTCATTAATTATTTTTCCTGATCCTCTCCCTCCTTCCACCCTCCACCCTCCGATGGACCCCAATGTGTGTTGTTCCCCTCTATGTGTCCATGTGTTCTCATCATTTAGCTCCCACTTATAAGTGAGAACTTGTGGTATTTGTTTTTTTGTTCCTGTGTTAGTTTGCTAAGGATAATGGCCTCCAGCTCTCTCCGTATTGCTGCAAAGGACATGATCTCGTTCTTTTTTATGACTACATAATTCCATGGTGTATATGTATCATATTTTCTTCATCCAGTCTATCACTGATGGGCATTTAGGTTGATTCCATGTCTTTGCTGTTGTGAATAGTGTTGCAATGAACATACGCATGCATGTGTCTTTATAACAGATTGATTTCTGTTCCTTTGAGTATATACCTGTGGGATTGCTGGGTGGAATGGTATCTCTGTCTTCAGGTCTTTGAGGAATTACCATGCTGTCTTCCACAACTATTGAACTAATTTATACTCCCACCAACAATGTATAAGCACTAAAAACTATGGACATTTTGACTGGGATTACATGAAATCTACATACCTATTTGGGAAGAATTTACATCTTCATATATTAGCTGTTTCTCATCCATGAACTTAATGTATTCTTCCATTTCGGAGGCTGAGGCAGAAGAATCGCTTGAACCCAGGAGGTGGAGGTCGCAGTGAGCTGAGATCATGCCACTGCACTCCAGCCTGAGGTACAGGGCAAGATCGTCTCAATAAGTAAATAAATAATATCTTTATTAAAAGTTCTCCTTTTCCATCATAGAATTCTTATGCATTTTGTTCAAGCTTATTTCCAGGGACTTCATTTTTTTAAAAATGATTTGTTTTTCTGGTGTTTTTTCCTAGTTGTTTCTGGAATTTAAAATGTAATTGATCTTTGTATATTGATTTTGTACCCAGCAACTGTGTTACATTCTTATTAATTCTAATAAATTTAACTTAGATTCTTCATGTACTTTTAGGCACACAATCATAGTATCTGTGAATAGTCAGAGAGCTGAACACAGCTCACTAAAAGTGGGATACCCATGTGGGTGCTTACGGGTGTATTTGGCTTTCTCTAGTTGGTCCTATGTTAGAAACAGGGACATAAATTAGGGAAGATGTCAGCTGTTCATTGAATCCTGGCCACTTGGGGTCAGTTGTTACAAAGGCTCTTGTTTGGCTTCCTGGACAGGTTGCTGGAGATGGTGGCCTGCCTTCCTCCACATCTGGCTTATCGACAGCAAGCTGGTCTTGGGGCTGGCCACTGTAGGAAAGGGATGGATTTCCGGGGCTGGTTGCCACAGGTTGCAGGTCAGAGCTCTGTTTTTGTTTGTTTGTTTGTTTGTTTTGAGACGAAGTCTCGCTTTTGTCACCCAGGCTGGAGTGCAATGGTGCAATCTTGGCTCCCTGCAAGCTCTGCCTCCTGGGTTCAAGCAATTCTCCTGCCTCAGTCTCCCCAGTAAATGGGATTACAGGTGCCTGCCACCATGCCTGTCTACTTCTTTTGTACTTTTAGTAGAGATGAGGTTATACCATGTTGGCCAGGCTGGTCTCGAACTCCTGACCTCAAGAGATCCGCCTGCCTCGGCCTCCCAAAGCGCTGGGATTACAGGTGTGAGCCACCACGCCCGGCCGCTCTGTTTCTATACACGGTCTGACCACTGTCCATTTGTGTAGTCAGCTTCTCACTCTGCAGCAGGTAACTAAAGGAAGCATGGAGATCACTCAGCTTCCAACCTGGCTTCTCTGTTCTCAGCTGTAAGACTAAATCAGGATCCACCATCTAACTCTGCTGTGAGCAGGGTCAATATTAAATGATCCTGTTCAGTGTTTTACCTGGTTTCCAAGAAAGAGTCTGAATGATTTGAAGAGTAAATATTTCTGTTTAGAAATAAGCTATTGTTAAATAATATATATCAAAATTTGAGGAAAAAATAAGCATTCAAGTTCTCTGACTTGATTGAAGAAAGCTTCAACATGTGCATCTGTATCGCGACGCAGTCATTTTTGTCGTTGGTGGGGTGATGCTTTTCCTACAGAAGTACAGGAACCATGCATGACGCTGGCAGAATCCAGGTAAATGAGCATGTGCTTAACCATAATTTTAAAAAATACATATTTTGATTAGTACCAAAGAGCTTTCATCTTCTCTTTTGTAAACATCACACAGCTTTTCAGTCCGTTTGTGTTGGCTTTCATTGAACTGTCCTGGGTTTTATCAGCCCAGAGACGTCCCCTCCAGGACTCCTCCGGGTGCCACCTCCAGAGCGGTAATCAGGGCTAAGCTTAATTAGAGAGAAAAACTTCCAGAAAGGGCAACTCCATCCCTTTTTAGGGTAAAATAAACACACTTCCAAAAGGGGCCTTTCCTTTAATTAAATTCTCTGCAATGTGGCAGCTGCTTGGGAGGTATTTTTGCATATTTGAGTTTAAGAAGATGTATGTACATAGAGGTGATGTCACATTTGGAATGATGAGTGTTTATAAGACCAAGTTTATAAGTTTACTAATTCGCAAGCCAGCTATCTTCGTACCAGAAAGAGACAAAGCCAGCATCCAAGCATGGGCCTTCCCACGTCCAGTCACCTCCTAAAAACAGGCGAGGTGGGCCTCGGGAGAGGCACACATGTCAGGGAGGCAACACGCAAACTGAACAGGAATGTGGGGATGGGAGCTGCTGGCCCCTGGGGCTCAGCGGGAGGCCCCACCATAGAGTTGAGGCCCGGGGAGTTTGAGTATTTACCCCAGAGGTTACCCAGGATGGACGTGTTCAGTCTGAGCACGCCAAAGGCCACGCGGGCCCCTCAGGGAGGGTCTTTCCCCTCCTGCTGGGAGGCAGGGTCCCCAGCGCCCCCTGACCTCGGCCAGGCTACACCCTGGCTGGCAGAGCCCCGGTGCTTCTTGCGGGGCAGCCGTAGGCCTGCGGAGGGAAGGCTGCACTCCAGCCCGTCGGGGCCGCTGGACAGCTCTCCTGGGGTGCTTCAGGCCCTCGCACCATCACAGCCTGGCACACTGCGGCCCTTGCTACCCTCTCCATCGCCCTCTAACCTTCCTTCAGCTCCCAGCCAGCCGCTTCCCAGTGGGAACAAAGGCACTAGCGATGTCCTCGCTGCCCCTCCTTCCTCCAAGCCAAGTCCCCTCCCTGTGGTCCGGGCCCCCTGCCTCTCCACGCGGGCTGCCTCTTTCTGCTCCCTGTGCCAGCGCGTCCTCTCAGATCCACAGCAAGGAGGGAACGTGCGAGGGAGGAGTCGGCTGGCTAAAACCCAGGCTCGCACACAGAATGGTGGGACCCTGCCGCAGGCGATGGGGGATGTGTGCAGGGCCCCAGCCCCAGGGTAGGCGCCTCAGCCTCTGCGCGGGGCCGCCCTGCTCTTCCCTGGCTCGCTGGGATCCAGGCCCTGGTCTAAGCCCCTGGCCGCACCTGCCCTGCGCAACCAACGGCCCCAAGGTCCAAATGCAGGTACCGGGACCCTCTCGGTGACCCAGGACCCTCGCGGTGACCCAGGACGTGTACAAGTTACCTTCTTCCTGGCACACACACACACACACACACACACACACACACCCGACACCTAAATTCAAAACTATCCCCGACCATTTGGGGAGCAAGGCTCGCTCTCCCCCGGGGCTGTCTCCTTGCGCGGAGGGCTCCAAGCTCAGCTGGTCGGGTCAGGCAGGGTCTGGGGGTGCGGCGGGGCTCGGGACCAGGCAGGCCCGGGGGGCAGGGGCATGGGGCGACCGCAGAACTCCAGGACACACCGTCCGGGTCACTGTTCCCTAGAGACCCCTCTAAGAGCCCCTGCTGGACACCTGTGCCGCCGCGCAGCTACATGTGTCCTCTTCAGGTGGGAACAGGGCCAGTCCGACACTTCCTAGTCCACGCCCTGCACACTCCCAGACCCTCCACCAGTGGAGGTGGACGCCGCCCTGAGAAACCCTCTCTTCTTCCTCGGGCAGCATCACCTGCCATCTGCACTGGCACCTGCCGCCGTTCTCTAAGCGCACCTGGGGACGCTCACTTGTGGTCTCAGGAGAAGGATCTGGAGGACCAGGAAGACGGAGGCAGGGCCATTTTCTGATACATCAGAGGCCCGTGCCTCCTGCTTTAGCCCCCAGTAGAGACAGCCCTGGATTTTAGATCCGGTAAGGCCTTGGGTCACTGTGGAAGGCTCTGTCCCGCTCCTGAGGAGACCCCCCCTCTTCCGCCTGCTTCAGGCTTGGAGATCAGAGGGCAGGCAAGGACCAGAGCATCTGACTCCCGGGAAGCCTCACAACCCCGAGAGAGGAGCATAATGTGGCCTAACAAGAATGCCCTTCTCACCCGCTAGCATCCTCCCCTCCCGCAAGCATCCCTGGTGAGGGGACAGGCAGGGCACACTATTGAAACATAATCTGAGAACACACAAAAACAATATGAGGCTGATTTCTTAGCATGTTGAATGGAGAGAGGGTCAAAACAAAACAAAACAAAAAGCAAACTAAATAGATTTCGCAACTGGAAAAGGAAGGAGCTTTGTAAGAGCCCAAGGAGAATCTAATTAGAGACTTCAACTAGAGTTTTGCAAATGAATTATTTACAATTCTTCAGAGGGAAATGATTATAATAATAACCTTTACAATGTTGAAATTAAGCTTATTATGCTCTTTTCCTCTGCCCCAGAAATTCTCTGAGGTCTGTCATCAGGCAGGATGCAAGGCGTGAGCTCTACCTCCTGCTCTGGGCAGTGCCTGGGGCCAGCCTGGGGCCCTGGCTCAGCCCAGAGAGTCAGGGATGTGGTGAGCCAGGCGTTTAAAAGAGAAAGCTAGCAAGCGTCCTCTGTGTCTTTCCCTCCTTTATTTCTCTCTTGTGACTTGAGGATGCTCTAAGTCAGGCTTGAGGAGTTGTAGGGGTTCAAAGAAGAAATCACAGCATCTACTCCAGGGGCGGGCAGTCCCCGGAACTGCCAAATTTAAAATGAACTATGTGAACTGGATGAGAAGAGGGGTAGAGGTGTTATGAAAAAGTAACTCAAAACAGGAGATTCCTTATGGCCTCCTTGGCAGGTGCTGCTTGGATTGGGAACTGAGTGTCAATCTGTTTAGAAGTCAGTGCAACCCAGGGGCTAAGCAGCTGATGCTGGTCTTCACAGATTCCCTGACAGCGGGGCAAAGGGGGTAAATGCCACACCTCACCATCCCTCTTCAGGCCCTGCACAGCTGTCCTTCGATTTTACTAACTTTCTCCTTGACATAGGCCAGGCATCCTCCCAGCCCTTCCTTGCCTCAGGTCCCCCAGGGCACGGCCGCAGCTGGGGCTGACTCTGCAGGTTGTCAGGCACTGCAGTGGGCGCGTCTAGTCACTGTACCTAAGTCCCCATCCCGACTCCACACGACACCTGTAGCGGGTTGAATGGTGACCTCCACCAAAGATAGGCCCGTGTCCCAGAACCTGTGACTGTTTCCTTATTTGGAACAAGGACCTTTACAGATGTGATTAAATTAAGGATCTCCAGACCAGATGACCCTGGGTGATCTGGGTAGATCCTAAGTAGCCAATGACAGATGTCCTCCTAAGAGACAGAGGAGAAGACACAGGGAGAGGAAAGGGCTGTGCCCATGTGGAGATGGAGGCAAAGATGGAGGAGAGGTTGGAGCCGCCAGAAGGTGGAAGAGACGAGAGTATTCTCCACAATACCCTTTGGGGAAGCACAGACCTGACACACCTTGATTTTAGACTTCTGGTTCCCAGAGCTGGGAGAGAGTAAGTTCCTGTTGTTGAAGGCACCCAGGTCATGGTCCTCTGTGGCAGCCCCAGTGCTGTCAGCCTTCCCCAGTGATTCCTCTCCATCTGTCTCTGCCACCGCCCTCCCTCCCCGAGGAGGCAGTGGTGGGCAGTTGTGCCCTGTCCCATCTGCTCACTCACACAGGCCTTATTCTTGGCCCATCTGTAAACAGGCACCTGCTTGGGCAGGACCCTGGTGGCAAGTGCTGGAGTCCAAGTGCACTCAGTGTCAGCCAGAGCAGCCTTATAGGATCATGGGCCCACCAAGGGCAGGGAGGCCCCTAGCTGGAGATGTGGGGCCCTCTCACCAGTGGCAGCCAGAAAACGCAGGAGGGTCTGTGATGAGCCCTACCCAGGTCAGGCATGCAGCTACATCTCATCCCTGGGGGAGTCCCTGGGATGATACAGATGGCTCAGTCTTGGACCAGTTTGTGCAGACAGCTTTGGGCTGCCAGCAGGAGGGAGTAGCAAAGACATGGAGGTTGGCTATGCTAGTGAGGGCTCTCCAGAGGGACATAACCAATAGAATAAATGTAAGGGAGTTTAATTGGGAGAATTGGCTCATACGATTATAAGGCAAAGCCGCACAATAGGCTGTCTGCAAGCTGGGAAAAGAGAGAAGCGAGTGGTGTGCTCAGTCTAAGCCCAAAAGCCTCAAAGCCATGGAAGCTGACAGTGCAGCCCTCAGTCTGCAGTCAAAGGCCCGAGAGCCCCCAAGAGACTGCTAGTGCAAGCCCCAGAGTCCAAAGGCTGGAGAACCTGGAGTCTGATGTCCAAAGGCAGGAGGAGAAGATGCAAGCATCAGGCATGGGAAGAGACTCAGATGCAGACTCAGCAAGCTGCTTATCCCCATTCTTCTGCCTGCTTTGTACCAGCTGCACTGGCAGCCAATTGGATGGTGCTCACCCACACTGAGGGTGGGCTTTCCTCTCCCAGTCTGCCAACTAGAATGTCAGTTCCCTCTGGCAACACCCTCACAGATACACCCAGGAACAATGCTTCCCTCACCTCTAGGCATCCCTCAATCCAGTCAAGTTGACACTGAGTATTAACCATCATGTTGATGAAAAAAATCCAAATCCTGTAAAATATTTGAAGAGATTTATTCTGAGCCACATGTGAGGACCATGACCCATGACACAGCCACAGAAGGTCCTGAGAACCTGTGTCCAAGGTGGTTCGTTTACAACTTAGTTTTATATGTTTCAGGGAGATGTAAGACATCAACCCATGTATGTGAGACATCAACCCATGTATGTGAGGTGTGCACTGGTTCAGTCCAGAAAGGCAGAACAACTTGGAGTAAAGTGGAGGCTTACAGATCATAGGTGGAGTCAAAGATTTACTGATTGGCAATTGGTTAAAAGGGTTAAGTTATTATCTAGAGACCTGGAATCAATAGAAAGAAATGTCTAGGTTAAGATAAGGGGGTGTGGAATCCAAGGTTTTTATTATATAGATGAAGTCTCTTTGGTGGCTACCCTTAGAGGAAATAGAAACTTTTAGAAGGTGTTAGACTATCAGTTGATCTCTTCAGGAGCAGAAAAAAGACCTGAAAAGGGAAGAGAATTCTCCATACAATACAAATTTCCATCACAAGAGATACTTTTGCAGGGCCATTTCAAAATATGTCACAAAAATACATTTTGGGACAAAATACTTTGATATTTCTTCGGGGTCTGCTATGTGTCATGTGATGCTATGGTAGAGTCATGCCGGAATTTGATATCTTATTGCTACCAAGAGTTTGCGCTTTTTTTTCTTTTCTTTTCTTTTCTTTCTTTTTTTTTTTTTTTTTTTTTTGAGACAGAGTCTTGTTCTGTCACCCAGGCTGGAGTTCAGTAGCGCAATCTCAGCTCACTGCAACCTCCGCCTCCTGGGCTCAAGCAATTCTCCTGCCTCAACCTCCTGAATAACTGGGACTACAGGCAAGCACCACCACACCCAGTGAATTTTTTGTATTTTTAATAGAGACGGGGTTTCACCACACTGGCCAGGTGGGTCTCAAACTCTGGACCTCAGGTGATCTGCCCACCTCAGCCTCCCACAGTGCTGGGATTACAGGCATGAACCACTACACCTGGCCAAGAGTCTGCTTTGTCAGTCTTCAGATTTCTGTTTTGATGCTAATGCTGGTCAGCTGTGCCTGAACTCCATAGGGACAAAGGCATGAGTCATGTCTGACCGCTTCTTGGCCATTGTGGCCTGAATTAATTTTTTAGGTTTCTTTAGAATCCCCTTAACTGAGAATGGGGTCCATTCATTCAGCTGCAGAGCTTAGGATTTTATTTTTGGTTTACCATCACACAGGGAACCTGCAAGCCAATGGCTCCTTGGTGTGTGTCCACCTCCAGATACAGGCCTCAGGCCAGTCCTCCTCCCCTCTTCCTTGCTCTTTTCCTGTCTCTCCCTGTGGAGTTGACACCACACAGCAAACTCCTCCAAGACCCCAGCCATCAACCCTCCACTGACCTCACATCCTTGGGCTTCCCCGACTCCATTAACCTGGATGGGACCCAGGGTTAACCTTGTTTGGATCAAACTAAATCATTTCTCTCTCTCCTCCTCCACACTTGGATCTTCCTCTTCAGCAAAAGTGTCGGACACTCTGACTTTTGGGGGTTGAGTTTATCTGGCCCCCACCATTCCACCTCTCTTCCCTGGATTGTCCCACTGCCCAAGAGGGAAGGATATACCCACCTCATCTTCTCCCATCATCTCCTTGACCTGCTCTTGCTAGACTGCAATCTCTTTCCATTTCTCTTTGCAGCTATGTTCCCTTGTGGGGCTGGATTGCAGCCCACGTGTTAGAGAAACCTGGCTGGAAATGTAGGTTGCCCTGCCCAGAAGCCATGAGAGTAACGGGGAGGTGATAGATGTGAAGGATGGAAGACCCTGTAGCAATCTGGACAGAGACTGTATGACGCTGCCCAGAGAGACGATGTTCCCTACCAAGTGGTATTTATTTATAGGATGGCCGTGACTACGTAAAGGTTATGAACCCATGTGGATTGGTAGAAAACAGGAAAACCCTGAAGGGAGGGCTTTCCATTTTTAATGCTTATTATTGTTACAATGCTCTTTGCACAAAAAGAAACACAAGGTTTAGCTCATTTGCCACTCGGCTGTCATTCTGTGGCTGGGGGCGTCGTTCTCCCACATAGCAGCACTGAGCAGCTTGGCACTAGTGGGTTGTTTTGTGTTTTTTGTTTTGTAAATACAAACCTCAGGCTTGTCGGAGAATAACCCAGAAAACTGGCACTAATGCCAAAACCATAGAGGCCGGAAGAGTGGAATCCGCAGCTACAACTGGCCCCGTGTCTGCAGGGAAGAAGCACGGGACGCCTCAGTTACTGTGAAGTCCTCTGCGTGGAGATGGGCTTGAAGCAGCCGAGCAGCCACCACTTTCAGCATCAAACCCTCAAAGCATTTCTGTAGAAGTCTTTTTTTTTTGGTGGGGTGGGGGGGTAGTTAACCACTTCTCCAACCTCTTAAGAGAACCACACTAAACAGTATTCTTTTCTCTACAAACTCAAGGTCATTGACATGAACAGAGACCTCTCTTGAACTGAGATGGGCCACAGTGAGGATCCCAGGACTCGACGGGTGCGGGTTTGCAGGAGACCTCAGAGACTATGCCTCTATATGAGAGCTTTGTAAATTCTTTGTAAATTCTTTTATTTCTGAAACAGTGCAGCCAAGTGCTAATGTTCGTTGAAGCTGGGTGATAGGTACACAGAGGTTTCTGGTAATCTCTACTTTTATGTAAGTAGAGGATGGAAATTATATGTGGAAATTACTACCATAAAATCTTGAAAATTATTTCCCCTGTTTTGTACAGTTTTTCTTGTCTTCCAAGAAAAATCTTGGTGTCAGGCTGGACAGATGTCATTCCCTGCTATTTCCAGCATGCCCACCTCTAACCTGCTGCTGCTCATCAACTAGGATCCCACAATCTAGAAACTCCTAACTCCTGTTAGCACTTCAGGTAAAGCACAGGTCCCCAGGCTCTGCCTGAAGGAATTTTTTTTCCTAGGAATTTACTCCAAAGATATACCCCATTATACAAAAATACCTGTATATAAAGTTATCCAGCTGGGCGCCGTGGCCCACGCCTGCAATCTCAGCACTTTGGGAGGCTGAGGTGGGTGGATCAGTTGAGGTCAGGAGTTCAAGACCAGCCTGGCCAACATGGTGAAACCCCGTCTCTACTAAAAAATACAGAAATTAGCTGGGCGCGTGGTAGCGGGCGCCTAAAATCCCAGCTACTTGGGAGGCTGAGGCAGGGAGAATTGCTTGAACCCGGAAAGTAGAGGTTGCAGTGAGCGGAGATCGTGCTGCGGCACTCCAACCTGGGTGACAGAGCAAGACTCCATCTTAGTAAAATAAATAAATAAAGGTATCCAATATAGCAGGGATTTTTTTTTTTTTTTTTGAGACGGAGTCTCGCTCTGTCACCCAGGCTGGAGTGCAGTGGCGCGATCTTGGCTCACTGCAAGCTCCGCCTCCCGGGTTCACGCCATTCTCCTGCCTCAGCCTCCTGAGTAGCTGGGACTACAGGCGCCCACCATGGCGCCCGGCTAATTTTTTTGTATTTTTAGTAGAGATGGGGTTTCACTGTGGTCTCGATCTCCTGACCTTGTGATCCGCCTGCCTCGGCCTCCCAAAGTGCTGGGATTACAGGTGTGAGCCACCGCGCCCAGCCTAGGGATTTTTTATAATTAAAAAATATTGAATGCCCACACACAGGAAATGTGTTGAATTAATGGTGGCACAGAGTGGGGCACTATGCAGCTGTGGAAAGAGAGAGAAAGACTGTTACGAACTCACGTGGCATGTCAAGACACCATATTAAGTGATACAAGCAAATGCACACAAGTATATATACAGTGTTAACTTTTGTTTAAGGAAGGAAAGGAAGTAAGTACATACACTTATTCTTAAAAAAAGAAACTAAAATAAACCAGACACGAAATAGGTTTGGAGGAATTAGTAGGAATGGTATGGATGGGATAGGAAGGGATTGGTACTTCTCTGAGTACACCATATCTCTTTTGTATAGTTTTTGATTCCTGGAACCAAGTTAATATTTTACATATTCAAAAAAATTGAGTCAACAAGGAAGAAAGGGAAAAACATAAAGCTATATATACACAGAAACAAACGAACCCAGCTGCATCTTACAGGGCTGACGTAACTGCTGTAATTCCCAAACACAACTGTGCCCACAGCCCCCACCCCACTAACTCTTCTGCAACGTGACCTTGGTATACCTTTGGAAAAGGGCACCTTTTTCTTCTTTCCCTCAACTTGAGGAAGTCCCTGTGCCTCGTTGGATGAACGGAATATGGTGGAAATAAATGATTTGGGGCCAGCTTCAGGAACATGCCTTCACTGGCCCAGCAGCCTTCACTGCCTCTCTTGAAGCCTTGAGTTTCTGTACAAGAAGTTCAGGCTCCTCTGCTGGAAAGGGAGTCGTGGAGGGGGCGCTGAGGCCCCACATGAGTGATGAAGCCATCTCGGACATCCATCCAGGCTGAGTCCTCGCCTGACTTCACACTATCTGCTACACCCACATGAGACATCCCAAATAAGAACCAACCAGCTGAACACAGTCAACCACAAAATTGTGAGGATAATGAAATGTTTTTACACCTCTAAGTGTTGGGCAGTGTGTTATAAGGCAACAGATGACCAGAACAGTAACCACATAGAAGGGGAAAAAACATATTAAAGTAACATTTGAGGATAACCTCAGTCTAGAGAGAAAAGGATCCTTTTGCTGGGTATAAATCTTGAACTGTACTCAGTATGGTGATTTTTGAAACTATTTTGTGTGTGTGCTATGATTGTGTAAATGAGTAATTATAAAGATGTAGGAAACGGAGAAACAAATGTGGAATAGTGGAAGGCAAGTTAGGACTTTGCAGCATTAGGCTAACCTGAGAACAGTTTTGATGAACTCATAGCCAAGATACCTATATAAATATGAATACCACACAAAAAGCTTGAAAATGTTTGTGCATGTGGTATTCATATTTATATAGGTATCCTGGCTCTGTCCATGGAAAGGGCTCTGAAACCATGATACCCATCAACAGTGAGCACACTAGTGGCCAGACTTGGTCCCTAAATCCCATTCTTCACTAAGAGAGAGCAGAGTTCTTTGGAGAAGTGGTTGAGTCCAGGACTGAAGCAAGTGAGAGAAGCCTAGAATGTCTTGTTTCTGCCACAAAGTTAAAAAAAAAAAAAAAAAACTGTGGCCAGGCACAGTGGCTCATGCCTGTAATCCCAGCACTTTGGGAGCCTGAGGCAGGCAGATCAAGAGGTCAGGAGATTGAGACCATCCTGGCAAACACGGTGAAACCCCATCTCTACTAAAAATACAAAAGAAAAATTAGCCAGGCGTGGTAGTGGGCACCTGTAGTCCCAGCTACTCGGGAGGTTGAGGCAGGAGAATGGCATGAACCCAGGGGGCGGAGCTTGCAGTCAGCAGACATCGCGCTGCTGCACTCCAGCCCGGGTGACAAAGCGAGACTCCATCTCAAAAAAAAAAAAAAAAATGCTCAAAATATGATGTAAGCATATGAAAAGAAGGGGCTCCCACTGGCCAAACCAAAGGCAATGTGAGGATCAAGATGAATAGTAAGACCAATGGGCTAGAATGCATTAAATTTGTTTAAAAGAGAGAAAGACCATGGGTCCATATTTATTTTAGAAAGAAACAGAAGAGAAGGAAATGTCTTCTACTGTAAGTAGAATATCAACTAATAAATGTGAAAGGAATGATAAGACTTAGAAAATAATAATTTTGCAACCAATACAGTAATAAATGATTCATGCAAGAATCATCAACAGATGCTAAAACCAATGAGTCAAAGTATATTAGGAAACAGCTTGTTTCTACAGTTTCAAAGTTTCAAACAAATGTATATTGACAGTGGAGGACTCTGCAACATCACCTTAACCAAGCGATCAAAGTAACATCTCTAATCATGGGACAAAGGGACTTTGTGTGCCTCCTGATATGGTACACTGAGAAGGACACAACATCAGTTGTTTTGCGTCCTTGCCAAAAATGCAACCATAAATAAAATCATAAGGCAACCATGAGACATATCCAAATTGAGGGGCATTGTACCAAACAAGTGGGCTGTACTCTTCAAAAATGTGCTAAAACACAAAAGACACACAATGTTCATACTGGCATTATTCACAACAGTCAAAAGGCTGAAGCAACACAAGTGTCCATTGACAGGTAAATGGATAAAATCTGGTATACACCTACAATGCTGTATTATTCAGCCTTAAAAAGGAAAGAGCTCTGACACATGCTACAACATGGATGAACACTGAGGACATTATTTGAGTGAAATAAGCCAATCACAAAAGATTATATGATTCCATTTTAATGAGGCACCTAGAGTTGTCAAAGTCCTAGAGACAGAAAGTAGAATGTTGGTTGCCAGAGGCTGGGGAGAGGAGGAATGGGGAGTTAGTGTCTGATAAGTATAGAGGTTCAGTTTGGGAAGATGAAAAAGTTCTGGAGATGAATGGAGGTGATGGTTGCATGGCAATGTGAATCAACATGACTAACACTACTGGAATGTACATGGTTAAGATGGCAAATGTTAAATTATGTGTTTTTTACCACAATTAAAGAAGCTTTTTTAACAAGACCAAAGGAAGCTCAAGAATATTAATAGACACGACAAACAAAAGCGTTGTGTAATCCTGGATTGGGAGTTGGGGGTGGAGATGCTACCAAGCACATTATTAGGATAATGGGCAAGATGTGGTTGCAAACTGCATTTTTCGATAATAGTATTATATCAATGTTACATTTTCTGAATTTGATAACTTTATCGTGCCATGCTAGAGAATGTATTATTATTTTTATTATGTATTCTTTTTAGGAGATGGGCACTGAACTTTTCGAGCTGAAAGGTGATGATGTCTGTGACTTAGTTTTGTATGTTCCAGGCAACCCAGGCCCTGGATCTGCTTGGTCTTGCCCAGCTTTTTAGGCACTCAGAGGCTAGGCAGCTGAGCTGGGAGAGGGGCATCCACCAGCCTCAGAGCCACCACGTGGCTCTCAGCTCCTTCCATCCCTGAGGAGCACGGGTGCCTCCATCTGGAACTTCGCGTCCTTGAACTCCAGGACTCCTCAGCCACCAGGAAGGACCGGGAGCTCTGAGGCTGGTCTCTGCAGGAGTTGGCCCGAGCTGGAGACATCTGACCAGTGGTGATGGAGCCAGCTCCGCTCCCTCCATCCCACCAGGCCATGCGAGGTAGATGCCAGAGAGGGCATCTGAGCGGCAGGCAGGGCCCCTTCATAGTGTGGCCCCTGGTTCCCCTGTCCCTGAGGGTTAGGAGGGTCTGGGGGCAGCCAGGAGCAGAGCCCAGGGCTGCAGGAGGAGCAACTTCGGCTGCCCTTTCCTCGGGCCTCTGGCCAAACGCCAGCCTCTGCAAGAGACCTGACCCAGCTTTGCCCAGGTTGCCTGCGGAGAGTGGGCTGCTCACACCCGTGCGTCCCCACAGAGGGGCCAGAGTCCCACTTCCATGGGGGCAGGGAGTGCCCCGTGCATCCTTTTCCCTAGAACGCCTCACCTCTGGGACAGCTGTCACTGACTTCGAGCCAGCTGGTCGCCTGGAACTGTATCCCCTTCACCATGTTGGGCAGGCTCAGCGTGGGCTCGGCCATGCCGTGGGACAAGGTAAGCCCGTGGGCTCCTGGCTGCCCAGGCCTCTGCCTCGGCCCGCCTTCACACACGGCCCAGCAAGAGCTTGTTCTGGGCACTAAGCTGAATTCCTTTAAAAGGGGGAAAAGGGAAAAATGTAATCTAAAAATACAATATGACAAAGTGCTGGCCTCCAGCTTGTGTGGGCCACTGGTGAAAACTGTGCCAGCTTCCTGGCTGGCTCGGGAGGGCAGGGAGATGTGGGTTCCCACAGCTCACAGTAAAGTGTTGTGAACCCACGAAGGACCGCTCCAGGCCTGCACTCCAGCACCAGCCACCGCCATCCACCCCACACAACAGAGGTTTCATCACATTCTTAGTGCTTTGGAAAGGCCTGCTTGACCTTTCTATGACCTAAAATTAACGCTCAGAAAGCTCGAAAGCTCCTTAAAATATTACCTTTCTCCTCCCTCCTGAAAATCTTAAGTTTGTCTCTCTGCCAAGGACTGGGGGTTAGATCTGGAGCAAACCAAGGGCCGGCTTTCCTGGAGAGGCCCTGGGGGCCAGTGTGGCCTCGGTGCTGGACCTCTTGTTCCTCTTGGCGAAAAAGGGCAATGGGAAAGCACGACCCTTGGCCCGTTCAGTGCCCTTCACGCTCCCTGGTAACACCATAAAGAGGAAAACTTTTAATCCCACCCTGGACCCAGAAGTGTTGCTCTTGGCTCCAGAACAACAAAGTAAGAGTAATTAATAGAGAGCCAGAGACTTAGGAAAACAGCAACTGATTTCATGAGGCTACGAGGACCCTTTATGAGAGCCTGTGGCACCCCACCCTGCTCGCTCCCTGGCAGAAAGGCTGCAGCTCCTGAGAATGGACAGCAGAGGGATGCACCTTTATGCCAGAGACGCACGGCACTCCCTAAACGCCCATCATTCAACAGCAAAGCCTCCCATGAAGGCAGGATGGGAAAGAACTGCAGCTCTGTGAGTTAGGGGAGGAGGTGATGTGAACCACGCTCCCTCGGCATGATGCAGGGGACCGGCAGGTGCCTGGGTCACCTTCCTGTCTTGATTGTACCAGGTCTAGACCCATCTACTGGGAGGAGAGGTAGACCCAGCAGTCCTGGGGGGGTCTCTCCCCCAAAGCAAGACCAGTCTCTGTATGCATCTGCAGATTCCCCAGCAAAGGCAGCAAAACATACCCCCAAGTCCCCCTGAGGACCCACCCTGAATATTTCCTACCCATAGGAAATACTCAGATTTACGTTTTTAACTAGGTATTTCAAAATTATAGATGATTTACATTTAAATAGTGTACCCTTCCTTCCTTTCTTGCTTCCTTTTTCCTTCCTTTCTTTCCCTCTCTCTTTCCTTCCTTCCTTCCTCCCTCCCTCCCTTTCTCTTTCTTTCTTTCTTCCTTTTCTTTCTTTCTTTTTTCTTTCTTTCTTTTTTCTTTCTTTCTTTTTCTCTTTCTTTCTTTCTTTTCTTCCTTCCTTCTTTCCTTCCTTCCTTCCTTCCCTTCCTTCCTTTCTTTCTTCCTTTTTCCTTCCTTCTTTCTTTCCCTCTCTCTTTCCTTCCTTCCTTCCTTCCTCCCTCCCTCCCTTTCTCTCTTTCCCTTTCTTTCTTTCTTTCTCTCTTTCTTTTCTTTCTTTCTTTCCTTCATTTCCCTCTTTCCTTCCTTCCTTTCTTTCCTTCTTTCTCTTTTCTTTCTTTCTTTCTCTCTCCTTCCTTCCTTCCTTCCTTTCTTTCTTTCTTTCTTTCTTTCTTTCTTTCTTTCTTTCTTTCTTTCTTTCTTTCTTTCTTTTCTTTTCTTTCCTTTCTTTCTTAATCTCAACCTGTCACCCAGGCTGGAGCACAGTGGCATGGTCCCAGTTCACTACAGCCTGGACCTCCCAGGCTCAAGTGATCCTCCCGCCTCAGCCTCCTGAGCAGCTGGGACTATATGCACATGCCACCATACCTGGCTATTTTTTTGTAGCATTGACGTCTTGTTATACTGCCCAGGCTGGACTCGAACCCCTGGGTTCAAGTAATCCTCCTGCCTTGGCCTCCCAAAGCACTGGGATTACAGGTGTGAACCACCATGCCTGGCTATACACCTTTTAAATGTTGTTTCTGCTCACATCTGGTGGGGAAGAAGCCTCTATCTGAGGTTTGTAGCTGTTTTCTGAGAAGCACGTGGGGTGTGGAAGGAGGGGCCCAGGGAGAAAGAACGTCACCATTTGACAGCCACGCACAGGAAAGGTGGGTGAACCTGGGCACATCTCTGGAACCATCTCAGCTTCCCAATTAAAAAGTCAGCCCCACAGGACTGGCGTCTGCTTAGTGCGTGCACACATATGAACTCATCAAGTAGGCAGGGAAGATATTCGCATTCCAAGAAGAAAATAAAGCCCAGAGAGTGTAAATCTCATTCAAGGTCACAGGCTGAACACTGACCGAGCCAGGAATAAAAGTCAAGTCCTCCACCTCCAAGCCCTGGGCTCTTTCTGCTGCAGCACTTGGGCTTCCAGAAATCTTAAGTATCTCAAATACAGCCATGAAATGGAGAATAAATTTTAAAGTCCCTCTGAGCGGCAGTAAAAATATCTACCGGAGAGGCAGCCCCACCCCAAGATCCCACGGGTTATGTTAAATCTAATATGAAGATTATGAGTGCGACAGACTTGTTTGTCAGATCGGTCCTGTTCTAAGGAACAGAGATGTACTCAAGTTGCTGGGGTTAACGAGGTGAGGGCTGGAGAGACGCAGGAAGCTGGGAGAAACGTTGCCAGCTCAGAGCAGGCCTTTGGGAGGGCGGGAATGTTACCCAGGACACGTTTGTTTGTCACTGCTCAGCCACGAAGTCCATCACTGACTCTCAGGTACTCCACTTCCAGGCCCCGGCCAGGCCAGCTGGCCCTTTTCCCTTCTCTCCAGTCTCAGCATTCGGTTTTCCTCCTGCCCCTCTTGGCTTCTGCCTCGCATCCCCACGCTGGACTCACCAGACCCGATCACTCTGTCCTGAGCTGCTTTAGAGTGGGCTTCTGGAGCAGAGCTTTCCTGCCAGGCCAGGCCACAGGCCACTGGGCAGTCTGCCAAAAGTGGCCTGGGGTCAGTTTCCTGACCTGGTCCATCCAGTTGGCTGTGGCCAGCATGACTCAATTACAGAGGCAGCCTCCTCAGAAGGCAGAGTGGGGCTGTGGTAGGAACAGAGACAAAAGCAATGGATGCCAAGTTCCCCCAATAGTCTCTCTCTTTTTTTTTTTTTTTTTTTTAATTGAGACAGGGCCTCACTCTGCCACCCAGGCTGGAGTACAGTGGTGCAATCAAGACACACTACAGCCTGGACCTCCCAGGCCTAAGCAATTCTCCTGCCTCAGTCTTCTAAGGAGCTGGGACCACAAGCATAACAAATAAAAATATGTTTATTTTTATAGAGATGGGGGTCTCACCATGTTGCCCAGGCTGGTCTCGAACTCCTGAGTTCAGACAATCCTCCTGACTCTGCCTTCCAAAGTGCTGGGATTACAGGCTTGAGCTACGGAGCCCTACCACCCCTGATAATTTTTGATGAGTCCCCATCTTGTCCCAAATGACCCTCAGTGTCAGCAGAAGGAACAGGTGTCAGTCCGTTCAGGCTGCTGTAACAAAATGCCATGAACCAGGCGGTTCCTAGACAGTAAGATCTGTCTCTCACAGCTGTGGAGACTGGGAAGCCCAAGAGCCAGGCAGATGCAGTGTCTGGCGGGGGCTACTTCCTGGTTCACAGACAGTGCCTTCTTGCTGTGCCCTCACACAGTGGAAGGGCTGAGGGAGTTCTCTGGGGCCTCTTTTTTAAGGGCACTGATCCCATTTATGGGGACTCCGCCCCCATGACCTCATTACTTCCTAAAGGCCCCGCCTCCTAATACCATCAACCTGGAGGTGAGGATTTTAACCTGTCAGTTTTGGAGGGACACAAATGTTCGACCCATAGCAAATAGAAATTGCAGACAACCTCCCGAGGTGCTGAGTCCACACTGGTGAAAAAGCTTCCTTGTGCATAAAATGTTTGTTTCTTACATGCACGCAAGCTTACTGCGATGGCCTGGCCTGTTTGTTACGGCGTGGCATTTCTGCGCAGCATGGGGCGGGCTGTCGCTGTTTGCCCTGATTTGCATTCCCCTCCCCATGGTGAGAAGATCCAGTCCTCACCACTGAGCTCGGGAGGGTTTCTCGGCCAGGGAAGTGTGGGCCAAGTGATGTGGGACACTTCCCATCAGAAGCACTGAGAGCCAGCCTGTGGTTCTGGAAGTCTCCCTGCCCTCTCTGCATGAGCCCAGCAATGTCCCAGGTGGAGCCGCTCCTGGCCAGGACGTTAGGGAGCAGAGCCACGGCCCATGGGCGGCGGAGTGAGAAGTCGCCCTGTAGTTGTAAGCCCTGAGAATCGGATCGTTCCTGCCGCATGACTTAGCCCAGTCAGTCCTTAGAGCCTGTGAAGGTTTTTGCAATAAATGTAACTAGTTTCTTACTGATACATCCTCTTCCTTGTATCTGTATTTGCTGCATGTTTCTGGTTTTCATCCTTTAAAAAAAAAAGGAAAAAAAGCAACTGGCAGGATGAGGTAGCTCATACCATTAATTCCAGCACTTTGGGAAGCTGAGGTGGGCAGATCACCTGAGGTCAGGAGTTCGAGACCAGCCTGGTCAACGGTGAAACCCCATCTCTACTAAAAATATAAAAATTAGCCGGGTGTGATGGCGCATGCCTGTAATCCCAGCTACTCAGGAGGCTGAGGTACGAGAATCACTTGAGCCCTGGAGGTGGAGATGGTAGTGAGCCAAGATCGTGCCACTGGACTCCAACCTGGGTGACAGGGCGAGACTCTCTCAGAAAAACAAAACAAAACAAAACAAACAAAGTCTCTGCCTTGTTTTATGTGTATATTTATGAGCAGCATCTAGCTGAATTTGGGGGATGTTGGTTTAATCCTGTAGTCTCCAGGTTTTGTACATGAGCTTAATCCCTTTACAGTTATGGTTAATACTAAAGTAATTAAAATTATTTCTATTATTGTATGTGACATTTCATTTACCATGATTTTCCTTTGCTTTATCTTTTCTGCGTTTTCTAAGTATGATAACATTTTTGGATTTTTCTTTCCCCCCGAGATGATTTGGCGGCTGTGGATTTTTGTTTCTATTCTTGGCAGTGACTATCCTTCATTTTTAATCTATATTCGGAACTCTGGGTTTTTTCTGATGAAGTCTAAAGTATCTACATCCTTTTTCTGAACAAGGAACGTTATTTCCTGTATCTTGTCCTATCTTTGTTATTGTTATTGTTTATAAATGCACAAAGGTGAATAGTGTTTTTACAGCGAGTGGGTACTTTATGGACGCATTTGACCAGCGACATGCAGAGATGGGGTTTACGTTTGGTCGACTTGCTCACAGTGGCTTCCGGCCTGACGGTTGTGTCTTTGCTGGGCTTGGGACCCTTCTTGGCATTGTCTGTTCAATCTCATTCTCCCACCTGCTGCTCCTCTTTCCCAGACCTCCTCCAAGACGAGCCAGAGCTGCCCAGGCAACTCTGCCGGTCTCTTGCCTGCTCCTTTGGGGCGATTTTCTTTTTAAATCTCAGTTGCTGTGGGATGCGTTCTTGGAGAATTCCTTATGTCCGTCTTCCAATTCACCCATTTGTTGAGGATTTGATTGCATTTGCTGGTTTCTTTTTTATTTCAATGAGCATCTTTTTAATTTTCAGGTTTACTAATTAGATATTTTCCATTTCCATCAGTTCTGACCTTTTTCATTTCTGCCAAGTTTTGTGTATAGCTAATTACCCTTTTTAGGCTATTTCTTGTCTTTCCTCTTTAAGATGCTAAAAAACTTACTTTAAGGTCATTTTCCTATTGCTCTGGTTCTCTCCCGTGTCCCTCTCCACCCTCCTTCTTCTCTCCCTGTCCACACCCCTCACACACACTCAACCCTGTCTGCCCTGAGGGTTTGCATCAGTCTTTGCCCAGCCTCCAGGGATGCCCTCCGTGAACCAGGTTTCATGTCCCACAGAGCATCGGCTAAATCACAAATGGAGTAATGGCATTGGTGGTGCCTTACCTGGGTCCCAGACAGGAGGCTGCTTCCTCCCACCTCCTCGTCCTCGAATCTTTGGAAGCTGAAGCCCAGGAAGCACTCAGCTGGAATTTTCTTTCCGTCCCCTCTCCGGGGTGGGGGTCTCTCTATGCAGTCAGCTGGCCTCTGCTCCCAACCCTGCGTGCTGCACCAGGTGCCAGCGCTTCCTCCACATTGGTTCCGGACCGGAAGCCCCATCTCAGACCCCACCCACGGGTTTTGTTCTGTCTGTTTTTGGTGTCTGTGATGCTTGGCTTGTTTTGTTGAAATATGTTTTCTCTAATGCTGCCGCGTATTCGGAGCAGAGAAGAGGCCTCAGAGCGTGAACGTGTAGGGCCGTGCTGTCCAGAAATCCAGAAGGTTCATTTCTTTGTTTATTTAATTCAACTTAAACCCAACTTGGAGCCCCACCCTGTGGGGCTGGCAGAAAATGCAACTCTCTCCCGTCCTAGAGTCCCTCCAGGATCCAGAAGCTTCCATGGTGCCCAGAAGAGCTGCAGGGCTGGGAGCTGGGAGCTGTCACCACCGCCTCAGCAGCCACTCTCACCCACGTCCTGCTGCCCTCAGGCTGGCAGCCGTTCCTGCATCCTGCCCGGTGCCTGGGGATCCTTGCCAGGGATGAGAGCCTCGGGGCACAACATGGGCAGTCCAGTGTGCTCCACCCTCCCAGGCTGTGCCTTGGAGCTGTGCTCAGACCTTAGGCCCTTGGGGACACCAGCCTCCTCCTCTTCCCAGCCTCAGTGAGTCTTGCCCTCTCCCTCCCACTCGCCTCCTGGGTTTGGGTTTTTATGAAATGGGTTTAGGTTTTTACAAAAGACAGAAAGAGCCTTTGGCTTTGAGCTGCTTTGGCTTTCTGCCTGGAAAAAAAATCCCCGAGGCAAAAAAATTACAAAGAGCCGGGTGATCTGCTTGAAATGGGATGAGGGGGAGAAATAAGAAAAGCAAAACAAAGATTAATATCTCCACCCACCCCCTCAAAGTGTATTCCGTCACACATCCCATTAAGGGCTGGCGAATGAATGGGCTGCCATTCTGAGAAGGGCCAATTCTTGGGGGGAAACAGCTGGCAGTCACCGCGTCCAGAAGCCAGCGATGCGGGGGCACCTGAGGCAGGGGCCACAGCCCAGCCAGTCAGGCAGAACCGGAAGGATCACAGCCCAGCCCCAGCTCGGAAGGGCCCCTCGGCAATCACCCTGAGTTACCAACAAAATGCCGACGGACTTTTTCAAACTTGCATTCTCTTAAGTACATTGGGAGAGTATGTTTCTATGGTTTAGAACGCTTACCATCAAAAGAGCATTTTAAACATGATTTTGTCCTCAAAGAGGTAAGCTTCAATTACTTGAGAACTTCATGGAAGCCTCGCATTTTGCAGCAATGCCGGGTCAGTGTGTGCCGCCGTCTGTCCTGTTGTCTCTGTGTTCTCTGTGTGAGAGGGTGGGGAGGGCAGACCTGGGGTGCTAAGGCTCGGGTTCCTCACGAACTCTGCAGGGGCTCCTGGGCACGCCACTCCCCTTTTGCCCCCCATGGCATTTATCTGTAAAGTAAGAGTTCTGCTGGGTTAAATGGTGCCACCTCCTTCCAACAGGAACATCAGAGTGTGCCCCTAGTTGGCCCAAGGGCCTTTGTGCATGTAATTAGGATAAGAATCTCGAGATAAGATCATTCTGGTTTAGGGTAAGCCCTAAATACAATGCCAAGAGTCCTTAGAAGAGAAGAGAAGGGGAGAAGACACAGAGCCACGGGGAGGGAGCCCACGTGGAGACAGAGGCAGAGGTTGGAGTGATGCATCCAGCAGCCAGGCTTCCCCACACCTGCCAGAAGCTGCAGAGATTCCCGGAGAGACTCCCACTCACAGCCACAGAAGAAACCAGCCCTGCCACCATGATGTAGGACTTCGGGCCTCCAGAACTGTGGAGGACACACTTCTGTTGTTTGAAGCCACACAGTTTGGGGTCGTTTGTTATAACGCCCCTAGGAAACTAACTCAGGAGGTTAAACTAAATCGTTTTGAAGCCTCTTCAGATATCTCCAGGCTACAGCTAGGAAGTGGGGTCCTGGATGTGGAATCCCTCCGAAGAACGTAGCACACATATTCCCGTCTCCATCGTCTCCCTTCTTTCTGGATTCCGGGCCAGCCGAGAGGAGGCCGCCCTTCCCAGGCTGCTGCACCAGAGGACTGGGGTCCTACCAGTGAAGCTTACAAGATAAATGGCTGTGGGATGCGAGGATAGTTAGCCCAGGAAAGAGGAGATGTCCAGGGCCGTAGTAAGTGGCCCCACATAGTTGAAAGCTTCTCATTTGGAAAAGAGATTAATCTTATTTTCGGTAGTTCCAGAGGCAGCCCTGCAAGGGGGGTCAGATCTCCTTTCTTCATTATCTATTTATTTAGAGATAGAGTCTTGCTCTGTCACCTAGGCTGGAGTGCAGTGGCACAATCTTAACTCACTGCAACCTCTGCCTCCCAGGTTCAAGTGATTCTCCTGCCGCAGCCCACTGAGTAGCTGGGATGACCGGTGCCCACCACTATGCTCGGCTACTTTTTGTATTTTTAGTAAAGACAGGGTTTCACCATGTTGGCCAGGCTGGTCTCGAACTCCTAACTTCAAGTGATCCGCCTGCTTCAGCCTCCCAAAGTGCTGAGATTACAGGCGTGAGCTACCACTCCCGGCACAGATTTCCTTTCAATACAAT
Source organism: Papio anubis (assembly GCF_008728515.1). Classification (NCBI taxonomy): domain Eukaryota; kingdom Metazoa; phylum Chordata; class Mammalia; order Primates; family Cercopithecidae; genus Papio; species Papio anubis. Next base: position 122,847,966 of record NC_044985.1, read on the forward strand.
TCCCTACAGGGAGAAGACTGAAGCCCTGGAATGGCAGAACCTGCCTCTGCTGGCAGCTGTGCAGGCAGGTAAAGGTGAGAGGCGGTCACAGCCCTGTGGGTGTTTGGGCCGGACCACCTGAAACCCCTTTTCAATCTGAGTTTTTGAAAGTTCATTATTCCTCGGGCTTTTTAGATCTCACCAATACAATTTAATTCCACAAAATCAGAAATCTCCAATGAGCAGGGCCCAGGAATCTGCATTCATGCAAAAAGCCGTTGTGTCCCAGGCAGTCTGGAGACTCAGGCTAGTGACTGAGTGTTCCCTGAGCTGGATGCAACCCGACGGCAGCCAGCTACAGCCCCAGGGCTTGACCCACTGAGGACACCCCAGGACCACCTGCCCAGGCGTGGGAGGAGCTCCCTTCCCTGCTGCGGGGTTGGGTCCTTGCCCTGTACAAATGCCCTTGTCGGCTGCAGATGGATCAGCCTCTCTCTTCCCATTTCTGAATTTTGGCCAAGATTAATAATAGGAGACAATTTCTTATAATGCACTTTACTCCTCTTTCTACCTTTCCCTAAAACCCGCCTCCTTCAGAAGCCCTTTCTAGCTGCTATTTGCTGTCTGTCTCCATTATTCTCTAACTTAGCAAGCCAGCCATTTCCTTAGTTTATTGAATTTATCAGCTTGGGTGAATGTGTTCATTAGCTTACTTTTTAAAAAAAATTTTGTTTTGAATTGACGCATAACAATTGTACATGTTTCTGGGGTTCGCCATGATGTTTCCATGTGTGCACATGTGGCATAATAATCAAATTAGGGTAGTTAGCATGTCAGCCTCCTCAGACCTTTATCATTTCTGTGTTGTGATAACACTGAGATCCTCTTTGCCAGCTTTCTTGAAATATATAGTATGTTCTTATTAATCCACTGTGTCATAGCGCACCAGACCTGTCCTTCCCGTCTCACTGGAACTTTGCACCCATTGACCAAGCTCCTACCCGAACCCCTCCAGCCTCTAGGAACCACTGTTCCACTCTCTATTTCTATGAGATCAGAGTTTTGGATTCTATATGTGGGTGAGATCATGCAGAATGTGTCTTTCAGTGCCTGGTTTATTTCAGGTAACATGATGTCTTTGATCTGTCTCTCTCCCTCTCTCGACTCTAAGCTCCCTGGGAGCACGCGCTGTCTTTCTCTTATCCACTCTCGAAGTCCCAGTCTTCAGCACAGGGTCCTGAAGCACAGCAGGCGCTTATATCCACCAGGAGTAGGTTCAGCAGCAAAGAACAGAGACCCTGAATTACCATTGACCCAACCACACAAGATTTTGTTCCCTCAAGCAGAAACTGCAAAGGTGGACAGTGCAAGTGGTGTGGGCAGCTCGGCTCCACACAGCCAGCAGGGATCCAGGCCCCTTCCATTCTCTGCTCCACTGTATCCCGGTGTTCTCGTAGTCTGAGATGGCTGCTTAAATCTAACCTGTATATCCATAAGTCAGACAGCAGGAAGGAGGAGGGTTGATTCGGGGCACAGCTACTTCCCTTTAGGGAAGTAGCACACAACACTTCCAGTTACATCCCACGAAGCGGATGCTAGTTATGTGGCCAAACATAGATACGGGAGAGTCTGGGAGGTGTCGTTTTATTCCAGACAGTCATACACGCTGCTAGAAAGAGTTCCATTTCTAGGAAATAAGGGTGTGGCCAGCAGCCTCTGCAGTGGAGCTCAGTAATTATAACTTGAATAAATAGGTGACTCGGAGCCCAGCCTGAACCAGTAGAATCTTAGATCACCTTTGACAGGGAGGATTTATGGGCATTGATCTTTCTGCCCATAAAAATGCTGCTGGCATTGCTTCAGTGACTCAGGGACATCAGACCAGCACCCAGGTGGATGACAAATCCCTGGAGAACAGAGACGTCCTTCCTTTCTCTTCTGTCATGTTCTTTTGTCCTTCATTCCTTTTTCTGTCCCTGCAGCACCGGGCCCTCTGCCTTGCACACCGTGGGTTGCAGCAAATGTTTGTTGCTGGTGATGATAGTGGAGGGAAGGGTGGTGCTCTCCACAGGGTGTGTGAGGGGCACTCATCTGCCTTGACTGGTTTCCAGATGGGCTTTCACAGTTCTCTGAAGTCCAGTATAAATACGGCGGGGAAATGGGGCAGGGCTGTTACCATCTTCCAGTCAGGAAAGAACTGCCACCTCATGGCAATGGTGCGCCATTCATCACCAAATCAACACGCAGACGCCCAGGGTGCAGACACAATCATCACCCTTCTTACTTATTTTTGGTTAATAAGGAAAACATGGGTCCCTGGGCCCTAGACAGACCCTCTTGAGTTACAGAATAATTAATCTTTCATGGCTGTGCCTTCATCTTCATCACAGTCACTTCTTCCTGCTTTGGATGAGGCAAATCCTGTTTTCAACCAGACTTATCAATGTGCCCTTAAGAGGATTTGAAATCCTGTCTCTACTAAAAAAAAAAAAAAAAAAATTAGCCGGGCATGGTGATGGGCACTTGTAATCCCAGCTACTCAGGAGGCTGAGACAGGAAGAATTGCTTGAACCCAGGTGGAGGTTGCAGTGAACCTAGATTGCACTCCAACCTGGGTGGCAGAGTGAGAAAAAAAAGAAAAAGACAATTACTTATGCGCACCAAACACACACTGTCTCTCTCATCCCATAACCCACTGCAACCAGGTTCCCACTCACACCGTGGCCTCAGTTTCTCTTATGCTTCTGCCATCCCCTGTGGAGACCAGACCCAGCCACCCTGCAGGGTTTGCGCCACTCCGCTGCTCCCAAACGCTGAGCCCCTCAGGATGCCTCCGAGCAGATGAAGCTTCCTAATGCCACTGCTTCCTTCCTCTCCATCCTCCTTCATCCGGAGGTCTCTGCTATGTCGTTGCTGGGTTTGTCATTTCATTAGAACTATTTCTCTGGTGTTTTCCTAGATGAGGCACTTAGGCGATAAACTCACTGAGTTTTTAATGTATCTTCAAACACCTTCTGCTCCTAACACTTCAACGATCTATTGGGAACAGGGGCTCCTGGGTTGCAGTCTTTGCTCTTCCACTGTTTTTGGCTTGCAGTGTTGTAGACGAGAAGCCTGAGACCATTCCGATTGTTTTGCTTTTTTAGGTAACATATTCCTTTTGATTGAAAAATGATTGGCTTTCTTTTTCTCGATGCAGAAAGTACAGCACTTATAATTTTCCATTCAAAGTTATTTAGTAACATTTGCATATAATAAAATGGATCCATTTTAAAAAGTACATGTTTTGACATGTTTATACATCTATGTATTCATTAAAATTTCCATCACTGTCCCAGTCAACTCGGTGGCCCCTGACAACCACTGGTCTGATTTCCATCACTGTGGATGCAATTTGTTGTTTCTAGAGTTTCATATGAAGGGAAGAATACCGTGTGTATGCAGAGTTCGGAAGCTGTTCCCATGACATAGTGCAGAGTACATCTTTTCTCATCAGCTGAACCTGGAACTCCCTGAGCCCTTCCTCTGCCGGCGTCCCCCAGCTCAGGGGAGAGTTCCAATATTTAATGGCTGCCCTTCCCCCATCTGTGATTTTCCGCGCTCCTGTAACTTGTTACTCTCAGATCAGGTCTCCTGGGCCCGACCCCCAAGCCTCCTGCTTTCCGTCCGCATCTGCCTCTTTCCCACTCTGCTATGTCTGCCTATTTCTCACCCTTTTCCTTCCTCGGGTCAGGGTCTGCACCAGGATCGCGTCTTTAATCGTCCGCTGGATGTTTTCATGATGCGGGCGCGTTTGGAAGCGCCTGGAGTTCCTTTGCGCGCTGGAATTGGATCTTCTCACGTGCCCTGTGGGTTCTGATCTCAGGTGTTCCTGGGCCTCCTCCCACGCTCCGTTCCGCTGGCCACGTGGGTGGACGGCTCCCTCTGACATTCCTCACCTGACATACCCAGGTGCTCCCTCCACCCTGTTCTGTCCCCACCCAGCCAGATGGGATGTTCTTTTCTTCCCCCCTTTGTCAGTAATTTGGCGCACAGGTCTATTGCTGCCATGTCCTTAATGCCCAACAGATTAAAAACAACAATAACAACAAAGGAATCCGCCCCCACCCCCTTAAAGGTTCTCCAGCCCCTCCGAGGCCCCTAAGGAACTCTCGTTGCCCTCCTCCCCTCAAGGATGGAGACACTCGATCTGCCCACTCGCCTCCCTCCGGGAGGTCATGTGGCCCTCACATCCCCTTCCTCAGACCAGCTTCCCACTCACAGGGTTGGAGGCAGTGGCCCCTGAACCATCCCACCACAGGGCCGGAGGTCTGGTGTCCACTCAGCCAGTGGCTGCAGCGGTACCATGGCTCTGTAGAGGAGCTGGAGAAGAGATGGGGACTCTCCAGGCCCAGGCACGTCCTGGACACCCTCCCAATCTTCCTCTCCACCACTGGGAGGACGTGGCACTCTCTTCCCTTACAATATACACATGGTTTCTGTTTGCAGACTTTTCTAAGTGGCCGGTGACTGACAGTCTATGCTATTTACAGATATTTTATGGAAAAATAAACACAGTCTGCTCCTCAAGGTAAAGTTGGCATTTGAATAAAGAATGAGAAAATGGAGGGGGGGGGGGCAGTGGTGTTAAATAAAACAATTCAATGGAGATTGCACTTTAAAAACAGAGGGCTTAAAAAATTTTCCACTGTTATATAATTTTGTGGCTTAAAAAAATTTGTCTTCTACAAAAATTCTCATATATGGACACTTTAAAAATTTAAGGACAGAATTTTTTTCAGTCTGTTTGAAAATCTTCCAAATAAAGGATCCTAGTGAGTTTTAAATATGCTTGTTAAAAACCTTTAAATACAACTCCCAATTAATTTGCAAGAGCAAATTATTAACATCAGGGAAGATGGGCACTGACTAGACAAAATTTGAACAAAATCCTTTGTGTAATTGGTGGAAGTGAAAGGGTAAAGCATATTTAATAAGCGCAGCCTTCTTTCATTTGGATCTACGTGACTTTGTAAGCAGTTCCTTTCCAGCAATGATTGTCATTAAAACCAAGTTACAAATAAAATGAACGTAGAAACAGACCTTTGGATTTTGGGGGTTTTTTTGTTTTTTTATTTTATTTTATCATTTATTTTGAGACGGGATCTTGCTCTGTCGCCCAGGCTGTAGTGCAGTGGTGTGATCACAGCTCACTGCAGCCTCAACTTTCTGGGCTCAAGCAATGCTCCCACCTCAGCCTCCAAGTAGCTAGGACCACCGGCGTGTGCCACCATGCTCAGCTAATTTTTTAATTTTTTGTAGAGACGGGGTTTCGCCGTGTTGCCCAGTCTAGTCTTGAACTCCTGGGCTCAAGCGATCCTCCCACCTCTGCCTCCCAAAGTGCTGGGATTACAGGCGTGAGCTACCGTGCCCAGCCAGAAACAAACCTTTGCACACTATGTCACAAAGAATTAAAACAGTCATAATTAACAAAACTGCTCACACTAATGGTAAATTTCTCTGGTTCGTGTTTTTGTTTGTTTGATTTTTGGTGTATTTTGTTGTTTTGTTTTTTGAGACGGAGTCTCGCTCTCACCCGGGCTGGAGTGCAGTGACGTGGGCTCGACTCACAGCAACCTCCATCTCCCAGGTTCAAGCAATTGTCCTGCCTGAGCCTCCCAAGTAGCTGGGACCACAGGTGCAAAAATTAGCCACCACACCTGGCTAATTTTTGTATTTTTAGTAGAGATGGAGTTTCTCCATGTTGGCCAGGCTAGTCTTGAACTCCTGACCTCAAATGATCTGCCTGTCTCTGCCTCCCAAACTGCTGGGACTACAGGCATGAGCCATGGCACCCGGCCCTTGGGTTTGTGTTTTTCTAAGGCGCATTAGTACAGTAGTGCAGTAGTATACATATATCATAAACAAACACTGTGTGCTAGTATCCCTTTATTACCATTCAGCTCCAACTCTGCCCTCCTTGGACCTTCCCTGTGATGCGGGGAGCTGGGCTGTGAACGTGGCTCCTTTGCAAGCTGGCAGCACCAGGCTTCATCCATGGAGGGTACCACCAGGCATGGCAGAGGAAGGGGCCTATCTCTAGGTTCCATGTCCCTCCCAGCTTGTTCCAACAGCATGGCCGCCATCAAGGCATGGGACGCCCAGGACGCTCACCCCAGTGGACATCACGGGCACTGCCATGTGGGCGGCTCCCCAGCAAATTCCACTGGCCCCCACAGGACAGCTTCCAGTGGGTTCCATTGGCACCCAGAGGGTATCTTCCACAGGGATTCCAGCAGCCCCACTCCTGTGAGCTCTGCAGTCACCCTGGTCCTGCTGCTGACCTGGCAAGCGCTTCCCAGCGGAATTTCAAGGTACCCTAGTAGACAGGCGCTCAGCTTCTGCCTGAGAGGTTGTAGCTGCTGCCTGTATCTCAGATTCCTGTGCTCTCTAGGGTCCCATATAACCAGATACGAGTTCCTTAGGGCAAACTTTACCCTTTCAAATGACTCTGAGGCTCCTGTTGGAGCAGCTGCTTTGGAGGGACGTGGATTTGTCTGGTTGCTTACTGGTGGGTTTCCTTAAGAAGGGTTTCTTTTTTGTGCAATGTGTGATTTTTGTGTCAGAAAGTGGCTGGCCTCTTGCAGCGATTTTGCCTTTAAACTGACATTCGTTATTATACCTTCAGCTCAGGAAAATGATCCTCAGTCATTTCTGAGTATTCCTTGGGCCCAGCTGTTGCTCGCACTTCCCCACGATTCCCCTTTCAGTGCTGCTTTAGCAGGAGGCGTGTGAGAGAGGGGCAGGCACAGGTGCAGGGGATGGAGCCACGGACCGACTAGCCCGTGGGCTCTTCCAAGGTCCAGGTGCACTGACCTGGGCAGCCGGAGGGGAGTCGGGTTTAGGAGGAGTGGATGGGGCTCAAGCAGCAAAGTCTCAGGGAAGACAACGCTGCCGACCTGCCCCGGGGCAGCCAAAATCCAGGACCAACTTGGGAGGCAGCTACTCACCAGCCCCCACCCAACAGCCACGGGCACCAGGCCTCCCACACCCACGCATAGGTCCCTCCAGGGCTTGAGAAGCAGCCAGAATGGAGGGGGCCACAAAGAAAGCGGCAACCGCCTCCAAAGACCACGCCAGGAACACCAGGAACCACTGTGGACCTAGTGCCCCGGCTGCTCCACGGCCATCCTCCCTCCCAGCTGTAGAGAAAAATAGGAAGACATAGACCAGCCACTCCTGGCAGACTAAGCAAGGGTGAGTCGGATGCTGCTGGGTGCTGGTGGGTGCTGCTGGGTACTATCATGTGCTGATGAATACTATTGGTGCTGCTAGGTACTGTTGAGTGCTAATGGGTTCTGCTGGATACTGCTGGGTATATTGGGTACTTCTGGGTATGACTGGATACTATTGGGTACTGATGAGTACTGATGGGTGCTACTGGCTACTGATGGGTACTGCCAGGTGCTGCTGGAGTCTGATGGGTACTGATGAGTATTGGTGGATACTGCCAGGTGCTACTGGGTACTGATGGGTACTGGTGAGTACTGCTAGGTACTCCCAGGTGCTGCTGGGTACTGATGGGTATGGCTGAGTGCAGCCAAGTACTGTCAGCTGTCATTTTCTTTTGGTTCACAAGGTGATTTAAAAAAGTAACACACCTGCAGGGTGTTAAGCTTGGCCCCAATAAAAGCAGCTCCGTTCCATTGGCTGGGACCTGTCCTCTGCCGGCGTCTGGGTTGTCAGGCCCTGCATGCAGTGTCTTCTCAAGGTGGCACATCTGAGACATTAGCAAACGCACTGTAGACAATTCTCTCCTAGGCCAAGACCCATGGCATGCTGCTCTGGGAGGTGCTGGCGGATGTTGCCCCAAAAGTGCGGAGGGTGGTAGGGGAGGCCAGAGCCTTGGCCAAAAAAGTTTAGGAGACCCCTCAAGCTATGTCCCTGGGGACTCACCCAGGCTCAGCCCAGCACACCAAATGTTCAGAGAAGCCTGCCTTGCTGCAGAGCCTGGGCTCAACTTCAGGAGCCATGCTCAGCCACAGTCAGATCCAGGAATAGAGAGTGATCCATAGAGGCCTCTCCCAGGGAGACAAGCTTGTGTTGGGCACCTCTGGGTGAACTGGAGGCCAGGACAGAAATTCTGTGTGCTATCCACCAGGCCACCCTGCCTGCCCTGGGGACGAGATGGCTCAGTTGCAGACACAGTTCTGAGACAGCCCCTTATGCACCACCCCTTCCTAGGAGCACTCGTCCCAGCCAACACGCATCGTTAATCTCAAGTCATTGTAAGCTGCTCAGTGAAGGGTTTCCACCTTTGGGATTCGGATGATTCATAAAAGTGACAGGACTCTCCCTTCCGAAGGAGAGCAACGCATTAAGAACTTGACTCATGGAAGCAAATCCAAACGTACATAATTTTTCTGCTAAAATTGGGATGGGGGAGGATTAGATGTGACCTCAAAGTTGCTTCATTTTATTCCTCAAAAACAGACATTTATATGACTGATTTTAAAGCCCCTTTTTAAAAATAATGGGAAACTTAGATGTATATAAAGTTCCAATGAAAAGCTAAAAGAAAAAAAAAAGGAAACTATAAACAATTTAAATTTTCATTGCTGCAGGGATAGTAATACAAATTGTGGGATCTCTGTGCAAAAAAAATGCTAGGCAGTCCTTAAAAATAAATATATTTACTAGACCCAGGTAAAAAGCACTGTGAATGTGTTAAACACAAACAGCACCAATATCTCACATTTGCTGGGGAGTCAGGAGCTCCAGCCACAAAGGCAGGCAGCCCAGTGTGGATTCAGGCTCAGGCACCTTCCACCTTATTATCTTGGGGTGCTGTTTAGATGGTGAGATTCTGAGTGAAACCTGCTTTAATTTATTTTTATAATGTCTTAAATTTGATTTAATACCAAATGAGTGAATGAAGTAGGGTTTTTTTGTTTTGTTTTGTTTTGTTTAAGAAATGGGAGATCAATTGCTATCAAATCTGTAATCAAAGTTGCTTCTGATTCTGCAGTAAAACGGGCTCTTCTAAGTCATTTTCCCCAAGGTCCACCCATGGGGGAGCTCCTGGAGGGATCCAGCTGTGCCCATTCCTCCCCAGGGAAGCCTGCGCTGGCTTTGTTAGGTGACCCCCCAGCTCCCATACCAATGGGTGCACCCTGCAGGGTCCTGGGAGGGGTAGCAATGGGATTCACAGGCTTTTCCAGCCCAACCAAGGCAGCTGCCTACCTGCTCCACCCTCACACCCCCGGGGGTTTCAGTCCATGTTCCATGGGCCCTTACCCAGCCCACACCTACCTCAGGGAGGACAATCCTAGTGGGGCAGGGGCGAGGCAAGGGCCTGTGGCTGCCAGTGCCCCATCCCCCTTAGCAGCCTGTGCCCGTCATGCTTTTGTTCAAAGGCTCCTTTTTATGGAATGGTTCCACCACTGGGACGAAATAATTTTTGACATCTGTTGGTGTGGCTGGAAAGGCACTGAGCTTGGAGTCCAGGGACCCAGGTACAGTGTGGCAGGACCACACGTGGCAGTGTGGCCAGGGCCTTGGCCCCTGCTGCCTGGAGCTTGTGTTCTTCAGGAGGCAGGAGAGGGAGTTGTTGAGTGCTACGAGCACAGGCTCAAGTGTGTGGGGACACTTGGCTAGAATTTAATGAGGCACTCGGTGTGGGGCAGCTTGGAGAAGTGGAGATGGGATGGGCATCTTTGAACAGGAGTGGCAGATCCCTGGGAGGGAAAAGCTCTTGCTGTGTGGGGTGCGAAGGGACAACGCTGGTGGACAGTGCCAGAGAGGGGCCTTGTTTCATATTAAACCGGGACTTCTGGCAACTGAGAGGTACCTTGGGGAGCTGCAAGGTCCCCGCCAACAGGAGTTGGAATCAGGGGTTCGCATTAGGAAGGCAGAGGGGACCTGCGGGACTTGCCTCCTCCTGTGATGGGGGCACACTCCAAAGCCCTGTCACTCTGCCTGTGTCACTGTGACAACCATGGACGCAAATGGAGGAAAGATCTCCGATGATTCGGGGCTGTGCTGGGTGCTTGCCACATACTGAGCAGACATCGAGGATGCTCTGTTGCTTCTTCAAAGGAAAATAGAGCTGGGAGCGTGGTGCCCCAAGGAGGGGTGCAGCTCACACGCACAAGAGGACCCAACGGGGAGCACCATCCCCCCTTGCCTTCTGGCTCATGGCCCTGCAGGACCTGGCTGGGAAGCCACGCCGGCCACCCTGTGTGGGGCCAGTGCATGACCCTCTCCCTGGCATGCAGCTGCAGCACACTCCCAAGTTGATGAGGATTTGTTAAAGTCACACTAAATTTCTTTCCACCCACTTTCTTCCCATGGACCTCGCTCTCCTCCTCAAAGTGAAAGAGTCCAGGGCCAGCGGGCTGAGCCCCTGCAGCCTTCTACACAGCTGCCTCCAAGAGCCCCGCGTACACACCACATTGGTTCCACCACATTTGGCCTCCCGTGCCTTCCCTCGCCTCTCCCCCGCCTTCCCTCGCCTCTCCCCCATCCTCTCTCTCCTAGGAGGAAATTTGGCCGTTGTCTTGATTGTCGCTTTTTTGCAAGGATGTCAGAAATCTGGCTGGAAATCCCGGCAACCTCCCCCATCCCCGTCCCTGCCCACGCCAGCATTCCATCGCACCCCTGCATCTGGCTTTATCTCCGATGCTGAGCCCTGCGACCTCGTGTTCTGGGCACCAGTGTCTGCCGGACCTAACAGCCCACAAAGGAGAATCCTGGCCACAGATATGTGACTTGACCCTGAACTTTGGCCACAGGAGGCATCCCTGCTCCCAACACCCCCCTCTTCCCATCTATCCACAGCCGTGCAAGATTCCTGTCTAATCAGATACTGCCCTTTATCCCTCCAGAGCCATTGCACAGGATGGGACGCTGGAATCTGTTCTTGCTGTGGCGTCATTGCTTGGTCAGCAGGCTCGGAGCCTGATAATTGCCGGTATTGATCCTGTAAACACTTCAGGACATCACAAAGGATTGAGGGAAGACCTTTTTAAATAGGTCAAGCGGTCCTTCTGCAAGAGGACCACCTCTGCAGGGCAGCTCCCAGAGGACAGGGGACAGCAGTGAGGGCCCTGCCACAGGCAGGGTGGCAGGGATGCCCACCACCCTCCACACAGGCCCCTGAGCCTTTCAGAAGAGCCCTCAGATGGCTCCTACAAGCCCTGCAGGGAAGTCCTGGCCCTCTGTAGCCCACGATGGGCTATCTGCCCCTGGCCCCACCAGTCCCACCTGCAGAACCTTTGCACAACTCAAAGGTCACCTTTGGTCACACTTCACCGCATTGTCTCCACCTGCCCAGTTGCCTCAGGATGTCCCCAGTTGCCCTGTTCCCATGGGGCAGAGTCTTTATTCAGCTCTTTGCTGTGCACTCTACTACCCTGACATCAAGATTGGTTGCAGGAACCATGAAGGATTTGAATGAATCCCATTGACCTTAAAGAAGAACCAGAGATCCCACTGCCCCAGCATCACTTAGCCTGGCCATTCCCTTGTATGATCTTCGGGCTAATTTTCTTATACCACCGAGTGAGGAAGAACTTGGCCCAGGATGGGTCCATTTGCATTCAGGGAGGTAAAATAAATGGATTGGACTTTCCAGGAAAGCAAACAGAACAGTTTTGGAAGCATGGGGAAAGTTCTAATTCCAGATCTGCAGGTATTCATTTATAAGTTTGTTGTTCTGATCACTTAAGATCCCAGCCCTTTAGAACATCTTTGACTGAAATACAAGGGATCCCTGTGTGTGTGCCTGTGTGTGCAAGTGTGTGTGTATGAGCATGTGAGCATGCACGTGTATTTGTGTGAGCAGGTGGATTTTTGTGTCTATGAGCATGTGAGCACACATGTATTTGTGTGAGCAAGTGGGTTTGTGTATGTGTGTATGAGCATGTGAGCATGCAAGTGTATTTGAGCAGGTGGGTTTGTGTGTATGTATGAGCATGTGAGCACATGTGTATTTGAGCAGATGGGTGTGCATGTATGAGCATGTGAGCACACATGTGTATTTGTGTGAGCAAGTGGATTTGTGTGTGTGTATGAGCATGTGAGCATGCACATGTATGTGAGCAGGTGGGTTTGTATGCATGTATGAGCATGTGAGCACACATATGTATTTGAGCAGGTGGGTTTCTGTGTGTGAGCATGTGAGCACACACGTATATTTGTGTGAGCAGGTGGGTTTGTGTGTGTGTGTGTGAGCATGTGAGCACACACAGGAATTTGAGCAGGTGGGTTTGTGTGTATGTGTGTATGAGCATGTGAGCATGCACATGTATTTGTGAGCAGATGGGTTTGTGTGTGTGTACGAGCATGTGAGCACATACGTGTATTACGTGTATTTGAGCAGGTGGGTTTGTGTGTGAGCATGTGAGTGCGCACATGTATTTGAGCAGGTGGGTTCGTGTGTGTGAGCATGTGAGCACACACATGTATTTGTGTCAGCAGGTGGGTTTGTGTGTGTGTATTTGTGTATGAGCATGTGAGCATGCATGTGTATTTGAGCAGATGGGTTTGTATGAGCATGTGAGCACAAACGTGTATTTGAGCAGGTGGGTTTGTGTGTGTGAGCATGTGAGCACACGTGTGAGCAGCTGGGTTTGTGTATGTATGTATGAGCATGTGAGCATGCATGTGTATTTGTGTGAGGAGGTGGGTGTGTGTATGAGCATGTGAGCACACACGTGTATTTGAGCAGATGAGTTTGTGTGTGTGTATGAGCATGTGAGCACACACGTGTATTTGAGAAAGTGCATTTGTGTGTATGAGCATGTGAGCACACACATGTATTTGAGCAGGTGGGTTTGTGTGTGTATGAGTATGTGAGCACACACGTGTATTTATGTGAGCAGGTGTGTGTGTATGTGTATGTGTGTATGATCATGTGAGCATGTACATGTATTTGTGTGAGCAGGTGGGTTTGTGTGTATGTGTGTATGAGCATGTACATGTATTTGTGTGAGCAGGTGGGTTTGTGTGTGTATGTATGAGCATGTGAGCATGTACATGTATTTGTGTGAGCAGGTGGGTTTGTGTGTGTGTATGTGTGTATGAGCATGTGAGCATGTACATGTATTTGTGTGAGCAGATGGGTTTCTGTGTGTGTATGAGCATGTGAGCACATATGTGTATTTGTGTAAGCAGGTGGGTTTGTGTGTGTATGAGCATCTGAGTGCACACATGTTTTTGAGCAGGTGGGTTTGTGTATTTGTGTATGAGCATGTGAGCATGCATGTGTATTTGAGCAGGTGGGTTTCTGTGTGTATGAGCATGTGAGCACACACGTGTATTTGAGCACTTGGGTTTGTGTGTGTATGAGCATGTGAGCACATGTGTGAGCACTTGGGTTTGTGTGTATATGTGTATGTGTATCTGTGTGAGCAGGTGGGTTTGTGTGTATGAGCATGTAAGCATGTGCATGTGTGTATTTCTGTGAGCAGGTATGTGTGTGTGTGTGAGAGCAGGTGGACATGTGTATGTGTAAGCATGTGGGGGTGTATGTATGTGAGCATGTGAACATGCATGTGAGTGTATGTGTGTCTGAGCATGTGAGTGTGCACGTATGACTGCCTTCTCTATCACCAGAGAGCAAATTCCTTGGGCCCCTGTCTAGGGCTCCTGGCTGCAGGTGTGAGGCCCCATGCGGTGCCCATCAAGGGTGACCCAGGCTGCTCTTGAGCACAGGTCTGCAGCACCCACACCGACAGCCTAGAGGAGCTGAGCTGCCTTTTGGGGATGTCCCCACTCTCCCAGCTGCAAGAGCCTTGAGGCAAACCTACCTCTCCTGCAGGCGAGTGAAAGAAGTCACAACTGCATGCACACATGCAAGTGCACACCTGAACATATGCACACATGCACTTACATACGTGCAGACACACACACTTATGCACATGTGCACCTATGCATACATACGCATACGTGCACATCCATATACTCACACACACTGTTCAGAACACCAGCATTCCCAGACAGTAAAGCGTTTTAAGTCAAAGCCCCCACGCCCACTCTGCCCTCCCCACCTGCTGCCTCCTTCCCACGCTGATTTACCGCCCCCAAGACATCCCGCAGAGAGTGAAGAATCCCAGACTCCCCGAATTTCCTCGCAGATTTTACTTCCTTGCCAGAAAAGTTCAAGGTTGGGTCAGATCTTCCCCTTTCCACCATGGGTTGTGCTTTCCCAGCTCCTTGCCAAGCCACATCTGGGGGGTCCCTCTTGGGGAAGGAGGCCTCATGAGAGAGGGTCCCAAGGAGCTGAGGGTGGCTCTGCACACACCTAGCAAGGGGACTCCAGGGACCATGGGCACTGTGCCCTGCCACGTTCCCCTGCACACACCCTCAATGAGCCCTGTCCCCTTCCTGTGCATGCCGCACCTGGGCAGGCACCCATGTGGGGGCAGGAAGGGGCAGGGGACTGTTGGTACGTGAGGTGGCAAACCTGGCCAGAGCCCCTTCTGCTCAGCCTGGATGCTAGGCCTGGAGATCAACGTGGCCCTGACCTCTTCAGGCATCTGGTCTCCATCTGGGAGTGCCCTTGGCCCCTGCCTACTCCTCTCCCACAGGGTGGCCACCCTAAACTTTGCTCCAGGTTGGGCCCTCCTGTCTGTCCCTCACTGGACCGGAAGCATCCTGCAGGCAGGCACTGCCTCTGTCCCTTCATAGCTGCTGCTGAGCACCCATCACTCAAAAGCACCATCACCTGGTGGGAAACTTTCTGGGAAACATCCCTAGGGTTTCTCCCCAAAGCCACTTGGAGATGCAGATGCTCAGCCCTGGTCATGCGCTGCTGTGGATTGTGCACATGCACTTGGTCTAGCCTCGGCTCTGCCATCACCTTGTCTTAACATGGGTTGTTATATTTAAATTAATAACCTTTTTTCTTATTAAAAAACAATATGCATTTTTTTGTTGAAAACTTAAGAAGCACAATTTTAAATAAGCAAAAATGAAAATATTTAAGTATAATTTTCATCTCACCACACAGAGATAAGTGCTGGTAACATTTTGCTGATTAAACTTTCAGACGTAGTCAATACACAAATCACTAACTTTTTAGTCCCGCCTCGTGGAGACATTCTGATTGTATAAACTGACCTTTTTGGAGAGCATTTAACCTGCCTCCATTCTTTAACTATTAGAAACACAGAGTCCATCAATATCCTTGGGAGGCGTTGTGCACCTCGTTAATGATCTCCAACCTTTTCTAAGTGTAGAAATTGCCACGCCCTCCATCTTCCTTCCAAAAAAGTTCTAGGCTTGGACCACTTTCTCCAGTCCTTCTGCCTCAAAAAAAAAACACTCTCCTATTCATGAGATAAGATTGGAACACCTTAATAGGGTGGGAAGTTTGGGTTTTTTTCTTGCTTTCTTAAGAGTTAGGAGTCTTGTATTTTCACTGTACAGCCTCAGGGTGAGGGTCCTGCTGAGGGGGAAACTCAGGAAGAGAGCACCCTTTGAGCCCTCACGGGTAAAAACAGGGACATCCCTTCAAAATGTTAGCCAAGTTGATGTCCTTCCTCCCTGAGCCCCAGTGAAATGACAGAAGAAGAAGAAGAAACGTAAGAACCAGAACCTGACTGTGCTGGAAAACAGACCCGGCTCTCCCCATCTCAGGGACGATGAGGAATTTCTGGAAACAAGAGTGGAAGTGATCAGCTTGGCAGCATCCCATCATGGTTGACCAGCTATGGGTGCAAGGAGGGCAGCCTCCACATGAGACAGAAGAGCCCTGGGAAACCCAAGCTCCGAGGCCACACTGAGGGTGGGAGGTGGCGGTCACTGGCCGGCAACCCGCACAGACTAGAACAAGGCTCTAAGGCAGGGTGCATCAGGGAGGCCAGTTCGTGCCCAAGGAAAGGACTGAAGCTAGGGGTGAAGGGGAGCGGAGCCCCAGGGACCTGAGGGCCACCAAACAAAAGGAAAATCTGGGCCCCTAGAGCAGCCTCCTGGAGACCGTCCTCCTCCTGCCTCCCTCTGGGGCAGCCTGTTCCTGGCCTCCGACAGCTGCATCAGTCAGACGTGCATTTTCTATCCAGTCTGCGGAGCTGCTTGTGAAGACAAAGAGGTGCAGAAAACCACTGGGCAGTGACGGTGACCAGCAGGTGTTGGGAGTCTGCTCTGCCACTCACTGACCAAGCAACTCACCCATGCTGGCTCTGACCACATGCCAGGCCTCTGCATCACAGAAGTGACAGTTCCTGCTCATGGTGGGCCTCTGGGATTGTCTAGGAGGGATGATGCTCCCAAGGCGGAACCCGCAGCACCCAGGTTTTTCCTCTATGAAGGCGTCTAGGGAACTGGGGCAAAAATATTTGTTGTTATCTTAAGATCAAGCTGGTTTCCCTCTTTGCTCTGACTGCTGGGAAGCTCAGAGCCTAATTTGTAACCCACCCCTAGCAACTGCACAGGATCACTTGGTGTGCATTTGGGGTTCTCTTTTGATTCTTGGCTTCATCTTGATTTCTTTTCCTCTTATTTTTTTTCTTCACCTCAATTTCATTCATAGTGTCCGTCTTGTTGGCCAGTAGTGCCATAAAGTCTGGGGCTGGGGGTGGGGAGATTGCTCAGGATCCAGGGGCTGCCTTGGCTTCCATCTCCCACCACAAGCCTCTCTGGTGCTGAGTTCAATTCAAGGACTGGGGATGCTCAGTGTTTGTAAACATCCCCTCAGATGGAAACCGAAATGGTGAAACTGGCTGCATGCAGAGGTCTTTCCTCAGGGACACGCCCAGAGCCCTGGAGGGTATTCCTGCTGTCCCTTTGTTCTCTCTCCCTGGAGAATATTCTCAATGCAAATGTTTCTACCTTTGCTTGTGTGCATCACAAAGGTGAAAAGCAGTCAAACTTGGGAAGAAAAAATGGCTGAAATGCTACCATTTACGGCTTGAGCCATGCTTCCTGGCTGACACTGGCTGATGCATGGTCAGAGTTGGTGCCACCTGCTTGATTTCAACTATTGTGGCCAATGACATCACCACAAAATGACCCAAGTGTCGGGAAGCATGGTGTGTCCAGGCATCCACCAGCAGGAAGGGTTGGTGAAGACTCGACAGCCACATCCACTTCTGAGCAGTGACCCCGTGGCCTTCAGTGGCTGGGAGGGGAGTGAGGAGGATGGTCCGCCAGGCACAAGCCCCACTGCAGCTCATCTGGGTCAAGAACACTCCACCCAAGCCCCCAGCACTGCAGGCCATGGCTGTTGGAACTACCCCTTGAGTCTGGGCAGAAACTGAGAGCAAGCATGTAGATACTTTGCTGTCCTTTGGTGTGGCCAGGGCATTTTTGCTTGAATTTTATGAAAGTATCAATCCACAGTGGATTGGACATTGTAAAAAGCTGGTTCTTCATCACAGAGAGTTTGAGAAGCTCATATCTGAAATACTGTAAGAAACACCAGTATCAAATCCAATAATAACCATATTCACTGCCCTCACCCTGCTTGTCCTCCCACAGGACAGCTCTCTTGGATGAGTGTCACGGCAAAAGTCTTGTCCAGATCATCTCTCGCTGATCCAGCCTCTAGGAGACTTAGCCCTGTAGGCACTGATTCAAATTACACAATGCCTTTCTCTTAGTTTTTGCCATCATTATTTATAAAGACACTGGAAACTTGGATTAAAAAATGTGAATATTTCAGGGACTCAGAAGACGACAAGTCAATGGCTGTTGTACCCCGCCGTGCACCAGGCTGTGCTGTGCTTCCTGGATGCGTGAGCCCAGGATCGTCCCTTCCGGGAGGCAGATCCTCACACCTCTCACTGCTTCCCCAAACCTTATGGCAAAACAGCTGTGACAAGCCGTCAGAGGGGCCTACCATGTCTGACAGTTTGGAGTAACTTGGCCATTGGCGATTGAGTCAATCATCAAATTGGCTGTTGGCAAAGGGACTCAGGATGAAGCAACCCAGAACATGTGCCTGGCACTGGCCACCAGGAACTCGCCTCAGGCAGACTCTGTCCCAGCAAGATCAGTTCCTAGTGGAGGGGGATAAACAGAACAAGCAAACAGCCAGAAAAATACATGGGGGGAGCTTGGGGAAGGGGGATTTGAGCTGAGGCCTGGGTGGAAAAAGGCCAGAGCCACTCGCTGTTTGTGGGTAGTGAGGTTCCCGTTGGGGATGTAACTCCTGGGGCTGGAGAAGGGTCAGAAGGCAGCAGACATGGGGCCGGTGGGGAGTCCGTACAGACACACACACAGCCGATGGGTGATGCTGGCCCTGATGAGGTGTGATGGAGGAGATAGAAGAGATTTACTTCTAGAAATACTGTGAATCACTCCCTGTTTGTGCAACACAGTGCTGTGACTCTATGGGGTACAAAATTATTATAAAATGCTGTCCTTTCCCAGCCTGTTAGCTTATTTTAAAGTTAAGTAATTTCTCCCCTCCCTGTCCTTTATTTTAAACCCCAAACCTTAAAACAATGAGCTAAAACCCCGAGGCTTCCACAGGTTGTTTTGGAGGCTTCTAGGGAACTGGGGCAAAAATATTTGTTGTTATGTTAAGGTCAGGCTGGTTTCCCTCTTTGCTCTGACTGCTAGGAAACTCAGAGCCTAATTTGCAACCCACCCCTAGCAACTGTACAGCATCATTTGGTGTGCATTTGGGGTTCTCTTCTGATTCTTGGCTTCATCTTGATTTCTTTTTTCTTTACCCCAATTTCACTCATGGTGTCTACCTCATTGATGGATAGTGCCATAAAGTCTGGGGCCGGGGGTGGGGGGATTGCTCAGAACCCAGGGGCTGCCTTGGTTTCCCTCCCCCACTGCACGAGGATGGGGCCTTTCTGGAGCCGAGTTCAATTCAAGGACGGAGGATGCTCAGTGTTTGTGAACGTTCCCACAGACAGAAACCCAAAGGGTGATGCTGGCTGCATGCAGAGGGCAGTGGCGAGGCAGGAACTCCACCCTTTCCTCCACTCCAACAGCTCTTGCCACAGCAGCCGTGGGCCCTATGGGCAGCCCGGATCCTGCATGTGCTCCCTGTCCTCCCTAGAAGAATCGAAACTTTAGAACAGGAGCCGGACCATGTCCTCTTCCCCCAAGCCCCATGCCCTGCAGGGGGGCTGTGGGAAGTCTGGCAGCCACCTCCGCTGTTCTGTGGGTGGTGACCCTTAGCTCTCCTCTCTCAGCTGACTTGGAGCAGGGTCCCCAGGTGAGCCTCTGCATTAGTTCATTCTCACGCTGCTATAAAGAACTACCTGAGACCAGGTAATTTATAAAGGAAAGAGGTTTAATTGACTCACGGTTCCACAGGGCTGGGGAAGCCTCAGGAAACTTACAATCGTGGCTGAACAGGAGGCAGATGAATCCTACTTCATATGGCGGCAGGAAGGAGAATGAGTGCCCAGTGAAGGAGGGGAACCATCAGCTCCCCTGAGAACTCATTCACTTTCATGAGAACAGGATGGAGGAAACCGCCCCTATGATTCGATTACCTCCACCTGGTCCCTCCCATGACACGTGGGGATCTCAAGAGGAGATTTGGGTGGGGACACAGCCAACCCATACCAGCCCCACATTCCAGGTGAGGCAGCCTCCCTCACTAACGCGGTTCACGACTCCGCCATCCCCGGAAAGTTGACCAGGTCACGCTGAAGGGCACTGAGGCCACAGGAGGGTGTGCAGACGCTCACTGCCCTTGGTGGCCATGATTAGGGTGTCAGCTGCTCTCCTGGTTCTGACTCCCTCTTGTTCTTCATGTTTCCAGCTGCTTTCTGGTGACTGGGGAGCTCAGGACGCCGAGGGTTTCCATAAAGTTGTCCTGCAGAGTGAGAACTCCAGGCTCAGAATATTTGCTTTTTCATGTGTTGTTTGGAAACCAAAGCTTTTGAATTGTCCATGAATTCCTTGGGATCCTCCTGCAGTGGGGGGTCTGCATGCCCAGTGGTCCTCTCTCCCTTGCTGCAGATACACACCTTGCAGTCATCAGTCTCCAGGCCCACAGGGTACTCTGTCAAAGAAGAAATCTGTCCTTAACTTGGGTACAAATCTGTAATCCATAGAGTAGAAGGAAACCCATATCTCTGATCATCCCCGGTCATAAAATCTCATCCTAATCTTCTCTGGACCTGAGAATCGTGGTCAGGACCCACACTCAGGGTCTCCCCAGGTTTGCTGTGAATAAGTGGGATGTTTGCACTGAGAAATTTTGTGATTGTCCCCTCCATGGTAGACAGTGAGTCATGTGGTGAAAACCGAGTCAGGAGGAATTTTGCTGAATCAAGACTTTACTCAGATAGCATTAATCATGAGACAGACCTGCTAACACTTTTGGGCGTTCCCAAGACAGAAACTCACAGGCAATGGGAAAGGCAGCCAGGAAACTCAGCCTCCTGCACCCAGACTCCTCTATGGTCGCATTCTGCAGGGTTTGCTGGTCCCCTCTGCCAACCTTGTGGCTCAGCCACCCCCAGCAGCAAAGCCAAGGGTGTGTCTGCTCCAGGGAGACGCTGGCCTGGAGGTGCTGTCTAGGGCAGGAGACACTGGCCTGGGTGCTGTCTCCCATGGAGACGCAGCTCTGCCCGCCTGGCTCCCTCTGTGTCTGGTCCTGCCCAAGACGTGGTCCCTGCCACACCCAGGGTCCTGGTGTGGCAGGGATCCGGGGGTGGGGACTGCATCCACGCTTCTGCTGTTCCACCAGGACCAGGGCCCCTCACGTTGTCCCCGCTGGCATGGCTTCACCTTCACTATGGCTGTGTTGGGGAGAGGAAGGGTCCGCAGCAGCCCCACTCGGGCCACCTGCCACTCCCACCCCAACCCCCCCCAACTCCACTCAGGCCAGGTCGTCCTGGGGGCTCAGCACCAAGTGGGTTCTGGAAGTTTCTAAGTGCATCTGGGTGGGAGCGGGAGCTGCTCGGCAGCTCTGTGCTGCTTCCTGCACTTTTCAGAAGAAAAAAATCATCTCCATCCCCATCTGTTTTCTTTTTGAGATAAAATCTATTTTAGGACAGAAGTATGCTCCCCGCTTTGCCCATGCTCGCCTCCCCCACAGCTGGGACGTGGCTGCCTCTGTGGGTGGCTGCAGCTGCGCCCTGGCCGTCCCTCCAGTGCAGAGCCGGGCAGGGGGTCAGACCCTAGGAGTGCCTCTCACTCTAGCAGCCCCAGGAAGACTCATAAATAACAGTGTGCAAGCCCCCACAGGTGGCCCACCCTGTCCAGGGCCCCGTCTCCCTCAGGCTCCAGGCTGCCAGGGAGGCCCTGGCCTGAGGAGTCACCTTGCAGAGATCTCCCGGGGCAGCGTGTGGACCCCGGGACTCAGAGTGAACATTCAGAGATCCTCCCACTTGCACAGGCATTTTTCTCTCTTCAATGTAGAGAGGGGTTAGGGTCCCAGTGACATGGAGAGGGGACCATGGTCACGGCTACACAGAGAGGGGGTTGGGTCCAGGTGACACTGAGAGGGCACTCGGGTCCCAGTGACATGGAGAGGGGACCATGGTCACAGCTACACAGAGAGGGGGTCGGGTCCAGGTGACGCTGAGAGGGCACTCGGGTCCCAGCTACACAGGAGGGGATTGGGTCCCAGTGATGCAAAGAGGGCGTTCGGGTCCCAGTGATAGAGAGGCTCAGATCCTAGTGGCACAGAAGCTGTTGTAGCTGAAATAACTTGGCCTTAAAGCCTTCCCGGGGAGATAATGGATGTCCTCGTAGTTCCAAGCATGAGTTCTTCTGGTCCTTTTTGGAACGCGTTTCTCAGAAACAGGCCAGGTGAGAGGTGAGGCAGCACCGGGACCGTGTCTGCCTACAGTGGAGCCACCAGCACATTCTGGGGGCAGAGAGGGATGAGATCTGTGTCTATGCAACCAGAGCGTCAGCGTCATCCGTCCACACAGGGTGCTCTTCCCTGAGCACGTCTTCCCCACCACAGCTCCGGAGCACCCGCAGCACAGCCAGCTGCATTCAGTATGCTAGCACCACCCCAGCCAGCGCAGCCCTGCAGGTCGCCTGGCCTAATCCTCAGCCTCCCTGAGTGGAACGGTCCAGAGCGCACGTTACTAGACGTGCGTTACAGGAAGAGTGAGTGGATAGCTCAGTAGATGATGAGAGAAGATTCCTCGCAGCCCACACTCAGCGTGTTTCCCCCGTCAGCACACTCGGTGCATTCCCGGGGGTGGTTCCTGGAAGTTGTCAGCAACAGGAACGTGGCACTGGAGGCAGGAAGGGCCCGGATTCCAGAGAACCAAGGCAGGAGAATGTCATGCGTGGAGCCTCAGACGCAGCCCACCCTGGGCCAGCACTCCCAGCCGGTTTTATTGTCCCCAGGACACAGAGCTGAGCTTGACGGGAGCTGCAGGGTGAGTTTGGATCTGATTCAAGGTGATGTTTTCTAAAATATTGGCAGGGTTTTTAGGACACTGAGAAAAGTAGGAAAAAATAAAAGCAACAGAGGGTTTAGACAACAAATAATAGAAAAATAAAGAACTGGTCTGAGCCACCCAGGATCGCTGTCCCTCCCTCGCTGTCCCTCCCTGGTGCTGCGTGAGGACCGGATGCCACAGCAGAGCCCCTGACGATCCTGGCCTCGTCCGCCCAAGTACCCAGGGTGAGCACGGCGCCGGGGAACGCTCGGGGTGAGAAGAGGACGTTCTCCCCACAGCTCATGAAACGGAAGGAGTTACGGACCCGCTTCCAGGCCTGCGTGTCTATGCCATGCGTCAGCCCTGCTGTCCGTCAAGTCAGCACCATTTCAGCTCCTGGCCTCGGGTGCGAATCTGGCATTTCTCAGTTTCTCAGCAAATCTCCCACAGGGCCCTCAGCAGTGGCCGCTGCACTCCAGGAGGTCCTGCCGAGCAAGTGGCCGGGATGATGGGTCCCTGCAGGTGGCCTTCAGCAGCTCCTGAGGGCCGGCACGCCTATGGAGGGGACGCCATAACTCCAGGCCACCAAGCCCGTCCCCTCACTGCCCCAGAAGAGTTTTCATCTTTAGGACGACACAATCAGAACCAGATGTTCCCCCAAACAGGGGCCAGGCCAGGGCGTGTCCTACACACAGCACCGCTGAGCCAACCGAGCTGCGTCTTTTGTCTGGCGCAGTGGCCCACATTGCCCGCACAACCAGGCCCCACTGCCGACGCCTCGTTCTCCCCCCGGGGAATGTTGACTGCGAGGCACAGAGCCACACTCAGGTGGGCCCAGGCGCAGCATGGGGCTTGAATCCTGCTGGCGGGCCAGGGGACCAGCGGCTTCATCCTCGGGATTCTTCTCCTGGCTTCTGGGCTCTGTCCCTCCTCTCGCCCTGCCCCCTCCCTGTCCCGCGCCCTGCCCAGTGGCCACGGGAGCCTCCCAACCCCAAACTGGCCTCATGATTTTCATCTCAGCTTTCCCAGGGACTGACTCAGCCCTTGGTCTGCCACTGTCAAATTCCCAACCCAGGTTGTTGCTGGGAGCCAGGCCCTGAGGGTCAGAGGGTCAGGGTTGCTGGCCAGCCCATCAGAAGGCTGTCCTTGGGGTATGGGCCCACCTGGGACACAGGTGCCACAGAAGGGGCAGTCCATGGTAAAAAAAAATCCACAGCAGAGGTTCCCTGGGGCGGCAGCAGGCTGCACTGACAGAGCAAGTGCGTCCTGCCCATCCCAGCTGCCCCCCTTTTCTCGTCAAATCCCAACTTCATCCTTCTCTCCAGCTCCAGTTGCTGCCTGCTGCCACAGAGCCCTCTCACACACGTCGGCAACTTTTTTTTTTTTTTTTTTTTTGAGATGGAGTACCACTCTTGTTGCCTAGGCTGGAGTGCAGTGGCGTGATCTCGGCTCACTGCAACCTCCACCTCCTGGGTTCAAGCGATCCTCCTGCCTGAGCCTCCTGAGGAGCTGGGACTACAGGCACCTGCCATCACGCCCAGTGAATTTTTGTATTTTTAGTAGAGACAGGGTTTCACCATGTTGGCCAGGTTGGTCTCGAACTTCTGACCTCAGGTGATCCATTTGCCTCGGCCTCCCAAAGTGATTACAGGCGTGAGCCACCGCACCCAGCCTGACGTTGGCAACTTTCAAGGCCCTGCCCTCCTCCGTGCGAGGGCCCTTGGGTCATCCCTTCCTTTGGGAATCGGTGACAAGTACCTGCTCCAAACCCACCAAGGTAAGACACACTCGCCTCAGAAGTCACTTCTCAAAGGGAAACGGACAAGGAACTGCAGAGGAGTCATGGTTGCTGCTGTGAGCCCGTGTGCGAGGTGCCAGGCATCTTCTGCGGTGGTGGATGTGTCCTGTCTCTGAGTTGTGTGCTCCGGCAGCCACAAGCCACACTGGCTATCAAATCGTCGAGATGTGGCTGGGGGACTGAGGAACCGGACTTCTCATTGAATTTCACTTTAGTGAATTTGGGTCTCATCTGAATAGCCACCTGCAGCCAGCAGGACTGTGTGGGACAAAGCCAGCCCTAGAGGACCCAGGGGGGCCTCGTACTTGGGGTGCCAGAAACGGCACGAGAAGGTCAGGGCCAAGACATCTTTGAATATGGAGCTAAAAAATGTGAACACCTGGTAAATCTCTGAAAATAAAGTTTATATCCTACTGGAAAATGTCAGTAGCACCAGTGCCCTGTCCATACAGTATGACAGCATCAATAACCAGCCAAACGTAGCCCCACGCCAGGGAAACAGGCCCTGAGAGGCGAGTGATACATACAAGTGAACATTTGACCCAAACAGACAATGTTCCGGTTGGCCAGTAATTAAAGCCTTGAACACAATACAATACTAGGGAAGCACTGACTGGACATACCTTCTCAAAGTCCGCATTTGAAAACCTAAACGCAGACATGAAGCCCCAGCATTACGAGGGGCGTGCAGCGAGGCCCTCTTCGCGGATGTCTCAGAGAACAGACTGAGTGAATGTCGCTCACACCTTCCCTGGCCGCTCCATTCTAGAAGGTGCCAAAGGGATTTGGGGGTGCAGGGGTGGTGATGCACAGAGACCATTTCTTTCCACAGAAAAGCAAGTATTTAATGAGTAAATGAACACTCTGTTGATGTTTCCAGGAATTAATTTTTCCCAAATAAAATGACTTTATCCATAAACTCTCATCACCATTCCCCAATTCCTGAGTGAGGTCCCACAGCACAGAGGCTAAGGGTGACGCTGTGGCAGCCACCCTGGGCTCAGGAGGGGCCACCAGGTACCGGCGTCACTCCAGGGCTGTCTCTGAGGTGAGCATGAGGTCCAGCTGGGCACCTGTGACTTCAGCCCTTTCAACAATGACAAGCACCTGATTCCATGCACTGACATTCTTCTTCCTCAAAATACCTTGAGTGATTTTGGTTTCCCGCCTTCAACTGTGACAGACTTGGTAAAGCGGAATCCCACGGAGCCATGAACAATAAAATCAGATCTGCTAATGAACCCATTTGAGTATTCACTCAGACTATGACAGAGCCTAGAAAAGCTAAGGCAGTGATTTTTGTTTGAATGCTGATCTTATAGAGATTTATTTCTAACATAATTTATTCTTATTGAGGTTCATTTAGGTACCGTGCAATCCACCTGTTGTGGCAATTCAATGATTTTTAGTAATTTTCTAGCATTGTGCAACTGTCACCACAGTTTTATTTTCACGTTTCAAGCCTTTCCATCACCCCAAACCAAAAAGTTCCCTTGCGCCCATTTGCAGTTAATCCCTGCTCCCGTACCCAGCCCTATCAGGCACCTGCAGAAATGCCTTCTGTCTCCATAGATTTGCCTTTTCTAAGCGTTTCAAATCAGTGGAATCTCACAATGTGAAGTCTTTTGCATCTGACTTCTTTCATTAAGCATGATGTTCTTCACACACATCCATGTTGTAACATGTATCTGTGCTTTGTAATTGATGAGTCATGTTCTACTGTATATGTAGACCACAGTTTGTTTACCCATTCACCAGCCAGTGGGCATTTGAGTCGGCTGTCTGTTGTGAATCATGCCGTTGTGAGCATTCTTGTACAAGTCCTTGGATATGTTTCATTTCTCTTGGGTATGTACCCAGGCATGGGATGCTGGCTAACAAGATAACTCTATGTTTAGCATTTTGAAGAAAAAAGGCGAAATTATTTTCCAAAGTGGCTGCACCATGTCAAATTCCTACCAGCAGTGAACGAGGGTTCTGATTGCTTCATGTCCTCACCAACACTTGTGATTGTCTCTTTCACGACAGCCATTTCAGTGGGGTGAGATGGTGTCTTTGATTTGCATTAACCCTAAGACTAATGATACCAGGCATATTTTTGGCTTATTAGCCATTTGTACGTCTTTGGTGAAATAGCTGTTTATATTTTTATTCATTTTTAATTAGGCTGTTGATCTTGTTATTGAATGGTGAAAGTTCTTTATATATCCTGGATTCAAATATTTCACCAGATATATAATTTGTAAAACATTTTCCCATGTATGAAGCTTGTCTTTCATTGTCTTAATCATGTCTTATGATGTATATATAAAAGCTTTCAATCTCAATGAAGTCCAATTTATCATTTTTATGGATTATGTTTTTAGTATCAAATCTAAGAACTCGTTTCCTAACCCCAGGTCCCAAAGATTGTCCCCTATGTTTTCTTTCTCAGAGTTTTATAGTTTTAAGTCAGGTCTATGCGTCACTTTGAGTGAATTTTTGTGTATTACATGCAGTAAAGGTCTAATTCATCTTTTGTCTGGGTATCTAACTGCTCCAGTACCATTTGTTGAAAGGACCATCTTTTCTTTACTGTCCTAGAAGCTTTGTTGAAAATCAGGAGACCATAGATGTGTTTATTTCTGAACTCTCAATCGTCTCCCATTGACCTGTGTGCCATGATTACCATAGCTTTACAGAATGTTTTAAAATCTGGTGGTGGAAGTGCTCGCATTTTGTTCTTTTTCAAAATTGTTTTGGCTATTTGGATTTCTTTGCATTTCTAAGCAAATTTTATGGTCAGTTTGCCTATTTCTACCACAAAAATCCTGCTGGATTTTAGTAAGATTTCATTGACTCTATACATCAATTTTGGAAGAATTACAATCTTGACAACATTAAGTCTTTCAATCCATAAACACAGAATGTCCCCCCCGTTATCTAGATCTCTAATTTCTCTCAGCAGTGTTTTCTAGCTTTTAATTTTAAAGTCTTGCACTTCCTTTGTTGGTGTCATTCCTAAATATTTTTATTCTTTATTAATACTATTGCAAATGGAAGTGTTTTCTTAATTCCATTTTTTGATCATTCATTGCTAGTATGTAGAAGTACACTTGATTTTTATATGTTGATTTTGGTCTTGTATCCAGTAATCTTGCTAAACTCATTTACTAAATTTATTAGTTTTGTGGGTTCTTTAGGGTTTTCTATTATATCTGTCAATAAAGAGGGTTTTACTTCTTTTTCAGTCTACATGCCTTAGTTTTTCCTTGCCTTATTTCATTAGCTAGCATCTCCAGTAAATGTTAAATGAATGTGAAGAGGGTGGACCTCCTTGCCTTTTTCTCAATCCTAAGTGGAAGGCATTCAGTCTCTTACCATTAAGTATAATGTTAGCTGCAGGATTTTTATAGATGTCTTTAATAGAAATGAAGGCATTCCAGTTGATTTCTAGTTTGGTGAAAATTCTTTTCATGAATGGGTGTTGGATTTTGTTAAGTGTTTTTTTTTTTTTTTTTTCTTTTGGTGTCTATCAAGATGACCACCTGGGATTTTACCTCTATTCTATCAACATGATGTATTAAATTAATTGATATTAAAATGTTAAACCAACCTTGCATTCCTGGGATAAATCCCACTTGGTTGTGGTGTATCATTCTCCTTACATGTTGCTGGATTCAGTGTGCTAATATTTGATAAGGGTCTTGGGGTCTAAGTTCATGCATGATATTAGTCTGTAGTTTTCTGGTCGTAACTTTTTTTTTGTATTGGAGTAATACTGGCCTCAGAGAATAAATGTTGCCTCTTTATTTATTTCCTGTGTTTGTGAAGAATTGGTACTGTTTTGTTAAATATTTTATAGAATTCACTAGTGAATATTCTGAGCCTGGGCTTTTTTGTGGCAAGATCTTCAATTACGAATTCATTTTTTGTACTTGTTATTGGTCTATTTCTATAATGAGTCAATTTTAACTTTTTTGGTAATTTCCTTTAATGTTATAATATTGGTGGTATAAAGTAGGTTTTTAAAATAAATTCTAAGTCTATAGTAAGTAAATAAATATAACAAACACTCTTTCTCACCACTAAGAATATTCAGCTGTCAACATTTATTCATGTTTGTTGCCAATATTTTCTCAAAATACTTTATTGTATTTACAAAAATAATAACCAGGGCCAGGCACGGTGGCTCATGCATGTAATCCCAGCACTTTGGGAGGCCAAGGCTGGCAGATCACCTGAGGTCAGGAGTTCGATACCAGCCCTGCCAACATGATGAAACCCCATCTCTACTAAAAATACAAAAATTAGCTGGGTATGGTGGCACACGCCTGTGGTCCCAGCTACTCAGGAGGCTGAGGCAGGAGAATTGCTTGAACCCAGGAGGCGGAGGTTGCAGTAAGCCTAGTTCACATCATTGCACTCCATCCTGGGTGACAGAGTGAGACTCCCTCTTAAAAAAAAAAAAAAAAAAAAAAAAAAAAATCCTGAGCTTAACATCTACAGAGACACATTCACAAGTTCCAGAGAATAGAACACGGACCTATCTTTTTGGGGGGCGCCCCTCAACTTACTACAGGGAGTTTAGACAATAGAACCTGTGGTTGCAGAAGAACACGTGGATATGCCCAGAACAGTAAATACCTGTTGGTATGTTCCTGCCCCAGGCTCTTCAACGCCACACATTTGGGTCCCTATTTGGGAGGCACCAGTGACCTAAAGTTCTATGATTCCATTTGAAGTCCTTACTAATAATCCATGTGAAAATGTCCTGAGCATTTTTCAGGTCTTCTAGCTTGAAAGAAGGTGCTAATGAGGTGCAAATATGCAAACAGGAATATGGCTGGGGCTGGAGGCCACCTGGCAGGTACCTACCTGGGGCTTTGGAATCAGGAGGCAAGCCTGGCACCAATGGTGGCACTCCTACTGAAAACCAGTTGCTGAAACTTGGTCAAGTTTCTGGGCCTCTATGAGCCTCGGTTTATTCTTCCATAAAGAGTGACGCCTACTTCTCAAGGCAGGCTGTTGTCAGTTTGAATGGAGTCAATATCTAAATACGTAGCATAGTTCCGGGAAATCATAAAAGCCCCAATAAACAGCAGGTCTTACTACAATCATGAGGGTGAAATAGACACAAAGTTCTGACCAGTGAGGCCTGCCCATTGCTCTGGGGAACCACATCCTGACAGTTGTGTCCCGTTCCCAGTGTTGTGCTCACGGTGGAACACCAGGTCGGCAGGTGCCCAGATGTGCCCGGAGGGCATGTGTGCAGCACGGAGGGGCTGGGGTGTTAGAGGATGCGTGCTCATGGTGCTCAATCTCCCAGCTCCGTGCAACAGCTGTTCCTTGGTCAATGGATGGCGCCTTCCCCTCTGCTGATGCCTTGATCGCTGGAGCCCCACACTCTGTGGGTTTCCCCAGCCCTACACACTGCTCACCCTGCCTGGCCTCCTCTGCTGGTTCCTCTTCTCTCCAGCCTCTTTTATCTGGGACTCGGTTTTTCCTCTCTCCTGTGTTATTGTGCTCCCTCGTTATTTTCTCCATGTTGCAGCCATAAATGCCACCTAACTGCTGACAGGCTCAGGTTTCTATTTCCAGCTAAGCTTCTTTCTCTCAAGCTCAAGGCTTAACTATCCAAGGGTCTAAATAAACTAACAGAGAACTTGGCTCATCCTGTCCAAAACTGAGGCCCTCCTGCCCTGCTCCACACCCCCCAGCCTCCTGCCTCCTCTGCACCATCTGGCCTGTCCCCAGCAGCCCTTCCCTGCATTCCCTGGGCCACCCACCTGCCACCTCCTGCCCTGCCCCACCCCTCCGTCTCCCCCAACCTCCCTGTCCTACCTTCCTAGTTGGCGCATCTCCCAGCACCCTGACGTATGGCATTGTATGTCTGCTCTCTGTCCCACCATGAAAGCCCCTGGAGAAGCTGGCAGTGCCTGGCAGCTCATGTAGACAGTGAGGAGTGAAGCAGGTGTGTAGGGCCACGTGGGAGCTGCGAGTGCAGGGCAGCCATGCCAGCCCAGCACGAGGCAGGACATCCCAGGTCCTCACTGCCCAGAAAGCAACGGGCTGCTCCAAGGGGCGATGGGCTGTGCCCTGGGGATCTTCTGGCAGAGGAGACCGCAGAGGAGGTCCACCAAAGTGCCCTGTGCCTCCCGTGGGGCTGGGGGGAAGTCTCACTTCGTCAGTTTTATGTCTCCACAGAATATTGGGGAATGGTTTGAGGCGCCTGGCTTCTGCAGGCCACACCACTGTCACCTCCATCATTGGCAGGGGTCAGGGTTTGGGACCAGGGCTGGCGGGCACCGGGTGGAGTGGGGCCTCCGGATGAGGCCGCGGTTCCGGGCAGTACCACCAGGTGGCGATGGAGTCCACAGGCCTCCCCAGCGGGGCCTGGGCGTGGGAGCGGCCTGGTGGGGTGGGGTGGGGCAGGGCAGGTGGGGGTTCTCGTCTGGCGTGCCCACCCCCAGCCTAGCAGCCCCGCTCCCCTGCGGGCTCCCCCGTGGGCCAAGTCTCCTACACTGGGCCAGCCTGGCGTCCGGCACGTGCGGCCCTGGCTGCGGCCTCGTGCCCCTCTCCCTCCTTGTGGCAGGGTCTGGAGGGCATTCCACGCGTGGGCACTGCGGCCTTGGGAGGCCTCCAGAGTCGGCCTCAGTGGGCGCGTCCTCCTGCCTGGTGGAGGGGACTGGACACCGTTAATGACAGTGAAAATCGCCTGGAGTTGATGACATTAATCTCCACTAGGTCTAATGAGCAACTCAGTTCCCCACAACAGCTGTGGGAGGGGCCTTGGGTGGGGGCAGAGATGAGCAGAGGGGCTCGGTGCCAGTGATGCCAAAACTCAGGGGAGGCAGCCAGGGGTTAGGGTCAGGGGTCAGGGGAGGTGGGGTCCCCAGGCAAGAGGCAGCCAGGGGTCAGGGGCTCCCAGTCAATCAGTTGTGAAACGCGTGGTGTGTGCCACGCTGAGTCTTAGCTCCTTTGTCAATCGGCCCGAACATTTTAGAGGTGCAAGACGGCAGAGTGCCACTCCCTGATTGCCCCTGCCTGGCCAGGCGTCACCGTCGCTGTGGTGATGGGTGGGATGCAGCTGGCTTTTGGCCAGAAAGAATCTCTGGACAGGGTCAGGCAGGCATCCTTGGTGAATGGGCAGTCCCAGCTCTGCCTGGCGCCCCCGCGGGCTGGGGCAAGAGGATTTTCCTGCTGCGACCCACAGCAGAGGCTCACAGGCACCACAGTGGGGACGGGGGCAAACACCGCAGCCACAGGAAGGATCCAGGGACTCAGGCCAGGCTGCTTAGGAGTCCCCAACCTGCTCTTGCCCTGCCCTGCTCTGCCCCGCCCCCCTCCTGCTTTCTGCCTGGTTGCATCTGGCACACAGGCCCGGGGAGGGTGCCCAGCCCTCCTCTGGGGGGCTTTCTCCTTGGCTTCCCTTTTGCCTTTGTGCTCCAAGGCTGGCAGGAGGACCCTGCCTCCTCCACC
Organism: Papio anubis; assembly: GCF_008728515.1. Lineage (NCBI taxonomy): Eukaryota > Metazoa > Chordata > Mammalia > Primates > Cercopithecidae > Papio > Papio anubis. The sequence goes on from NC_044985.1 coordinate 122,879,508, forward strand.
CATCAGTCTCCCAGGCTGGGCTGCTGGGCACAGTCCCAACTGTGCAGGTTTGGCACAGGGCAGAGCGTCGTCCCTGAAGCAGCAGCACAGGGCCTTCCCAGGCCAGGTGGGGTCTATCCAAGACCCTGCACTTGTTCTTCTGTGTTGACCTTGGTAACTCGGCCCTGACCTTGGGAGTACCCCGAACACTCCATGAGCACCTCCGACCGCCCCAGGTAACAAGACCTGTCCCTGAACCCAGGTGCCCTGCAGGTGAGAGGGGAAACCCACTGAGTGGTGGCAGCCCCAACAGCCAGCCCCACTGAGGGCAGAGCAGGGGGCTCAGGACATCGAGGATGGGCTGGGGCTTCAGAATCATCCTGAGATGCAGGGATCTGACCTCCTTGGGATCAGATGAAGACCCCATGCCCTCCCCCTAGAGAACTTTGCACACAGTGTTCAGGGTGTCCCAGAGCTCCAAAGCCCCCCCAGACTGTCGGGGCACCCCAGATGCAGAGCCCCTGGCATGATGGGCCACCTGCTGGCAGGCGGAGGGTGCCCTCTGGGGTGCTCGCCTAGGCCGTGTGTATTCTCTGTCTTTCCTGTTCACTGCATTTGTGCTGCCCTGGCATCCGGGGTCTCACTGACCGGAGGAACTGCCTCACAGGGCTGGCCGATTCCTAGGGATAAACATTGATTCCCTCAGAGCATGTGCGTGGTACGTGTGCAAGCCATCCAGATCCCCAGCCGCCTCCTCTCTCCGACCCTCCCTTCGGGCCCTAATCACCCCCTGCCCTGATCAGCCTGGGCCAGGCTCTGACAATGTAGAGCAGCCCCAGCCCCCGGGACCTGCTAATCCTGCCTCGCCTGGGTGGACCACGAGAATGGCTCTTCCCACACCTCCCACTCACTCCTTCGGCCTCTGACCACCCAGGGTTCCCCGGCCCTGTGCAGCGTGCCACGCCTCCTCCTGGGAACGGTGGGCCATGAACTGTCTTCTCAAGGCCAGTGTTCTGCCCCGTCAGCCTCACCACACCTGAATAGCAGCAAGACACCGCACCAGGGCTGCCTGGCTCACGGGCACCCAGGACCACGCACTGGGGGATTCAAACAGCAAGTCTGTTCTCTCACAGTTCCGGAAGCCAGAAGGCCGCGGTCCAAGTGCACGGGGGGCCATGACCCCTACAGAGGCTCTAGGGGGGCCCTTCCTGCCTCCCCCAGCGTCTGTGGCCCCGAGCACCATGGCACATGGCGGCATCCCCGCCAGGCCCCTCCATCTCCCAAGAACCCCTTCCCTTCTCCCTGCGTCTCCTCTTCTGTCTCCAGTAAGGACCCTCGTGCTGGATTCAGGGTCCCCCTGGAAAACCCAGGCTGAGCCCATCCGGAGAGCCCTTCACCTGTAACTACCTCCGCACAGGTGCTTTCCCGGATCAATTCTCTTACCAGGTTCCCACAGTAGGATGTGAACACAGCTTTTGGACAGAGGCTGCCATTCAGTGAGAAGTGCCCGTCTCAGTGAGAAGGGGCTGGATGGCAGGAAGGAGACGGGGCTCTGGACACACGGTGGCAATGCCCACCCCCTGCTCAGCCCTGGAAGAGGCCTTGGCAGGACAAGGATGTTGCTAACTTTGGGGAACATCAGGCTGAGCCTCAGGCCTCGAAGCACCTGCCCGTCCATCACCCTCCCAGTTACTCCCTTACAGACTCGGAGCACCGGGAGCCATCTCTGGTCATTGGGGGAACAGAGCCTCCTGGACCCATAGCTGATCTCCCCCTGCTGAGAAGTGAACTGGCCATGAGGCCTCATGAATGTCCATACTCAAGTCTACCCTGAGAGAGTCCAGCACGCAGCTTGCAGAGGAAAACGGAGGGCGGGACTTGGGCTGGAGGTCACTGTCTGGAGGAGGCACAGGCCGCGCTGAGACTCTGCAGACAGGCCAGGCCTCCCTGGCCACCTCTGTGTCTCTTGAGGCCGAGAAAGCCTTTCCTCCTCCTCCCCATATGCTGCTGATGGGAGATGAGAGAGTCTGGGGGAGGGAGGCTTAGAAGGGAGGCCCCATTGACTTTTAGGCTCACAGGATGAAGGGGAGGTCGCCAGGTGGGGAAGGGCATTCCAGGTGGGGGAACAGCCTGTGCAACGGCCTGGAGGCAGAACCTGGTTTGTGCGTTCAAGGAGCCCAGCAGGCAGAACGGAGCTGGCTTTCCCACGCTGGGGGTCAGCGTGATGCTGGTCTCTAAGACAGCCACGGGTCCACTTGTGGGAAGCACGTGTTCTGTGTCTGCATGGGCTGAGAGCTGAACAGATGCCAGTCGGATTCTCTTTTGAGGGCAGAAGGCATGAGGCAGGACTCGCAGTTTGGTGGCAGTGGGCATGTGGGCAAGGGAAACAGTTTCTGCCGGGTTCTGAGGGGAACACAGGAGCCCGGGGCAGAGGAGCGGGAGGGCTGGCAGAGGCAGGGGGAGCCGGGCGAGGGGCAGCCTGGCGTGACCACAGGGCGCTTCCAGCGCCCCGTCCTCCTTGGCCCCAGCCATAGGGGGTTTCTGTCCTTGTAAATGAAGAGGCTTGACTGAGCTGAGAACTCATAATTCTGCTCTTCTGTCCACAATGTGAACTTTTCTTGTTTTCACCTTTCTGAAATTTATCTTGGAACTTGTGGCACTGAAAGGACAGGGGTGTCCTCTGTTCCCCCCTCTCGTGGTGCAGTTTAGGTCTTCCTCAGGTGGCTCTGAGACCCCGGGTTCACTGGGGGTACTGGTGAGCCCCTCCCATGCGAAGGAAGGGAGGTGGCAGGGCCGGGCAGAGGTGCTGAGCTGTGACGCAGTCTCAACAGAGGCCTCAGCCAGCCCCGTGGACTCAGCCCTGCCCTCTGTAATCCCACGTGGACTGCTCCTAAAGTATGGGCTACCCTGAAGGCACCCCTCTCTCTCAGGCTGAGGGCGGTTTCTGGAAAGGGCTGGAGGCTGAGTCTGAGGCTGAGCTGGGAAGTAGAAAGTGGCTTCAGTTCAGCAGGGGCGCTGGGGGTGCATCTCAGCGGCCCCCGGGGCTCCCCCAAGAGCTACTGTTAACTGTCTTCCAAACAAGGACTTTGTGGAACAAAGCAGGCATTGTGGTATCCATAACAACATTGATAATAGCCATTTATGGCCAGAAACTGAGCTAAGTGCCTTTATTGGCACTTAGCCTGATGCCATTCTCAGGACAGTCCCATCTGGAAGAGTGGCAGGTCAGGTGACACAGTCCCACCTGCGTCACCCTCATGCCTGGGGCCTGGCATTCTTACTGTGGAGGACTGGAAGCTCCAAGTGGCTTTACGGACTCTCTGGTGACAAGGGCTGCCCTGGCCCAAGTGGCTTTACGGACTCTCTGGTGGCAAGGGCTGCCCTGGCCCAAGTGGCTTTACGGACTCTGGTGACAAGGGCTGCCCTGGCCCAAGTGGCTTTACGGACTCTGGTGACAAGGGCTGCCCTGGCCCAAGTGGCTTTACGGACTCTCTGGTGGCAAGGGCTGCCCTGACCCAAGTGGCTTTACGGA